>NC_086452.1:116652392-116739892 GCF_028390025.1 Pseudophryne corroboree | reverse complement strand
GGGGGCACAATGCATCATGGGATTTGTAGTTAATTTTTTACTGCTCAGAGTCTGACCAGTAAAAAATAATCTTCAAATCCCATACCACCCTTCTTCCTTCTCTGGCTGGCAGTGCGGGCACAAGGCCCTGGCAGGCATCACCCCCTCTGCTGGGCCTGCCACGGCACCCAGGGTATGTGCCCTGCTTGCCCCACCCTAGTTACCCCACTGACCCTAGTGTGTAAGTGTTTGCGTGTAGGTGGGCAGACTAGATTGACACGGTGGTTCTTATCTGCCATCAAATTATGTTGTTAAACAATCGTCGAGCATGCGCAGTACAAAACCAAAACGCTCAACCACATAAACATTGCCACTGTTTCCACCTCTAAATCAGGCCCATTATGAGTTTTAATAAAACAGCACTAATAATTTTGCTCCACACTGGAGATTAGTAAACGAGAGGACTATAGAAGCTTAAAACAGTATATACTGTAATGCTCCTCATTGTATTAGGTTCATGGATTGCATATTGGGAATCATAGCCATTTTAGCCAACAAAAGAATTTATTGCTTCGGGAGTACTGACTCGGTTGAAGTACCTGTGGTAACTGTGGTCCATTTGTGGCAACAAACTTTATGAAACTGGAAGCAATATGTTCCTTGGCATTGCTCCTATTTTGATCAGCTACCGTATGTATAAATGTACTGAACTTTTCACAATTATCACTTTTGGCACAAGCTACTCATAACATAAGACTATTGCTGAGCAGAAACATTTACTTGTTTCAGAAGATGGTGATGTGAATACATTGTTAGATTAATTTTATAAGTACCTATTGCATCCAGCACTGTATTGTATATAACATTACATTTTTCGTTCATATGTGGAATTTGATATTTGTGTATATGGTTTATTTTAGTCATAAATTGTGCAGCAATTCACTGAATCACATATTATTTATTTATTACCAGTTATTTATATAAGGCACACATATTCCCTGCCCCAGTGGAGTTTACAATCTATATTCCCTATCACATGTACACACACACGCACACATTCACGCTAAGGTAAATTTTGTTGGGAGCCAATTAACCTACCAGTATATTTTTGGGTTGTGGGAGGAAACCGGAGTACCCGGAGGAAACCCATGCAAGCACAAGGAGAATATACAAACTCCACACAGTTAGGGCCATGGTGGGAATTGAACCCATGACCTCAGTGCTGTGAGGCAGTAATGCTACCCATTACACCATCCGTGCTGCCCTACATATAATATATACCTCTTACTCTATCTCCCTGTATATTTTCATATTGGAGCAAGGCCCTCTTCACTCCTGTTGTCACAGCCCTCAGTGAACTTATATACCTACAGCTCCTTTTGCTGGTAACTGTTTATCTCTTCACCCGGCTTTCTGCCCCTAATACAGGGGCAAACGTAGGATTTGTGAAGGGGGGTTTCCAATGTGGGTGTAGAGCCATGCATAGGTGGGGGTGGGGAGGGACTTAAGTGAAACTATATGTCTACATAAATATATAGCACACACACCTCTTTCACTTATTACGCACACACCTTTCACTTTATACACACACCTCTTTCACTTTATATACACACATTTCACTTTATACACACTTTTTACTTTATATATACACACACACCTTTCTCTTTATACACACACATACCTCTTTCACTTTATACACACACACACATCTCTCACTTTATATGCACACCTTTCACTTTATACACTTTTTACTTTATACACACACATACCTCTTTCACTTTACACACACACACACACACACACACACACACACACACACACACACACACACACACACCTCTTTCACTTTATATATACACCTTTCACTTTATACACACTTTTTACTTCATACACACACATACCTCTTTCACTTTATATACACACCTTCCACTTTCAAATAACCTATGCTAATAATATGTAAATTTATTCATTTAAAACAAACTGATATAATAGATATCAATAAAATTTAAATACAAAATAAAAATGCTCATAGACCAACTTGTGGATGTATAGTGTGCTCTTTGGCAACAACCTTAGTAAAATGAAACAAGGTCCATGTGATGATAGTAATTGGACACAATCTGATTTTTACCAGGACTGATACAGTCAATTACCCATCAGGTGTTCCGATGTATGGATCCGGATCTGGGTCTTTAATTTGTATAGATGGATTCTGGTTCACAGTCTGTTTGAATTGACACTTTAATGTCCAGCACGCTGTGTTCCTGTTAATAGATGAATCCTGAAGAAATTGTTTGTAAGACCAAACTGGAATCGGGATCCTGATTCACCAATTGCATGAAGATGGGTATGTCCTGGGTCTGAAGTCCAACAGAGCTGGATTAGATGACATCCAATGGCCAAGAGCAGTATTCCCTGATGCGTTTCGCCGCTCCAGGCAGCTTTCTCAGAGGGTAATGAGTGTTCAGATTTTGCCCCTTTTTATAGGGGAAGTGATGTAATCAATCAATTAGCATTACATCACTTCCCCTATAAAAAGGGGCAAAATCTGAACACTCATTACCCTCTGAGAAAGCTGCCTGGAGCGGCGAAACGCATCAGGGAATACTGCTCTTGGCCATTGGATGTCATCTAATCCAGCTCTGTTGGACTTCAGACCCAGGACATACCCATCTTCATGCAATTGGTGAACCAGGATCCCGATTCCAGTTTGGTCTTACAAACAATTTCTTCAGGATTCATCTATTAACAGGCACACAGCGTGCTGGACATTAAAGTGTCAATTCAAACAGACTGTGAACCAGAATCCATCTATACAAATTAAAGACCCAGATCCGGATCCATACATCGGAACACCTGATGGGTAATTGACTGTATCAGTCCTGGTAAAAATCAGATTGTGTCCAATTACTATCATCACATGGACCTTGTTTCATTTTACTAAGGTTGTTGCCAAAGAGCACACTATACATCCACAAGTTGGTCTATGAGCATTTTTATTTTGTATTTAAATTTTATTGATATCTATTATATCAGTTTGTTTTAAATGAATAAATTTACATATTATTAGCATAGGTTATTTGAGCGCTGTAATCTATTTTCATTTTTCACATCCATTCTATAGGAGATTGACTATCTCCAATTTACAGCAGCTAGGAGGAACCACTCATTTCCGCGCCTGTCCAATATATACTTGTTATATAAATTTCTTTGCTCTACACCTTCCACTTTATACACACCTTTTACTTTATATATACACACACACACACACACACACCTTTCACTTTATACACACACCTTTCACTTTATACACACACATGCCTCTTTCACTTTATATATACATACACACACACACACACACACACACACACACACACACCTCTTTCACTTTATACACACACCTTTCACTTTATACACACACACACACACACACACACACACACGCACACACACACCTTTCACTTTATACACACACTTTTCACTTTATACACACACCTTTCACTTTATACACACACCTCTTTCACTTTATATAAACACACACCTTTCACTTTATACACACACATAAACACCTCTTTCACTTATTACACACACACACACACACACACACACACACACACACACACACACACACACACACACACTTCACTTAATAAAACAAACACACACTTTCCTTTCCCCTCTACCCTATATCATTTCAAAATATGTATGCACATAAATACAGGCGGCTTCTGTCAGAATTTATTACAGATGCCGCCCCCCAGCACCCCACACTTGCGCCACACACACACACAGTGCAGCTTAATCTATGCTGCATTACCTGTGACTGTGGTCGGGACGGAGGAAGAGAGTGCTTCTCCCGGCCAGCACTAGTACCATGAAAACTGCTGCTCCTGAGGAGCTGTGCTCTCCAGCTCCACCTACAGAAGAGTCAGCCCGCTGCCTGTGCCTCCGTGAATATGAGGCAGCTGATGTATCATTGACCAGCTTCTCCGTCTCAGGTAAAAAAAAAAAAAAAAAATATCGGTCAGCTGGGGCGATGGATTGGATGGCAGGGGGGGTTTCTAGGTACTCAAACCCCCCCCCATCCCACCCGCGTGCGCTAGTGTAGTAGTACACCTAGTTCTCCTATGCTTCCTTACAGCTCAGCTGTATTGTATTGTATTGTGTACTGACAATAGTGGTGCTACTTGTTGCCTGTGCTCTGTTTTAGTATTTTAGTTACTGTAATGTTAAAAAATGTGTACTCTGTATTGTTCTGATATGTGCCGTATGTACGGCTCTGCGAACCACTTGTGGTGCCTTATAAATAAAATGTAATAATAATAAGCCCTTTAAAATGGCATGCAAGTTTTTGAAGCAATCTAAAATGTTTACTAAGTGCTTCTAAAGAGTTGTTTTTTCTTGTCAGGGACTCTATTCACTTTTGAAATAACAGTGCTGAGAAATTACTTACAATTCTTTCATATATTTTTTAACTTTTTTAAATGCTTTTGAAGAGTTTTATATCCTGACTTTGCTGCTTATATTCTTATGAGTAGAACAGGTTTTATGCCTCCACTCAAATCTCCCCCTCCTCAACTTTAAATAGGTAAGTGCAGGGCTGAAACCCCTGTGCCTGGCACTGAGCGCATATGCACTGTGGGTGCAGAACCGCTGGCAACACCCACAGGTACACGCTGTGAAGTGTGGGCGCGCTGGGTAGCTGTAGCACCCAACTACTTGTTATAGTGTTAGATAGAATGGTAGCTGGGCAACGCTGCAGCTTATCATTCGCATAGTCTGCCCCTCCTGGCTTCCCGCTCTCTGGTTTCAGCGTGTACTGGAAAGTAAAGTTGAGTTGGGGGACAGAACACACACAAGCCACCCTCTATCTGTCAGGGGCTCTACTTGGCATAATGTGTTTCAGGGGCTCTACCTGGAATAATGTTGGCTCTACCTGGCATAATGTGTATAAGGGGCTCTACCTGGCATAATGTGGGCTCTACCAGGCATAATGTGTATCAGGGGCTCTACTGTGGTATAATGTGTGTAAGGGGTACTACTGTGTGGTGTAATGTGTGTAAGGGGTACTACTGTGTGGTGTAATGTGAATATTGTACACTACTGTGCCGTGTAATGTGAATTGGTACTATTCTGTAGCCACACCCCTTTCCCATAAAACCACGTCCCAGTATTTATGTCAAACACCTTTGGCGCGCACTGTCTCTATTTTAAATATGGTGGAAGAGGAGGCATCAATTCATTGTCTGGCACAGGGCACCAAAACGTCTAGTTACGGCACTGGGTAAATGCATAAGACTGCTTAGGCCAAATTTGTTAATTATCTTTTAGTTGTATTTTAGTTATGTTTGTTGTGCTCAGTTGGTTTTCAAGATACCTGTACTTATTTACATATTTGTATTGTTTCCTGAGTGACATATTTTCTGCATTATTAGAAATGTTATACCGTAAGCTGTTGGACATCCCCACGTGTTATTATGTTAGCTAAACTTTCTGGAATCGGTCAATTAGTGAAAAGTCCCAAATACACGTACTTGTATTTCTGCATATCCACAAACTATAATAGCATCTGCAAGTACTTCAGAATCTAAAGGATTGCTGGATTCAAAACATGGTGTACGTCATAAGATAAACAATAATACTGTATATTAGTTACATGGGATCTGGTATTCCGTCTGATATGGAGGGTTTTCCATGTCTGTCATGGTCTAGCGCTGCTTTTGTCATTTCTGCTGTCAAACAACAACATATTGAAAGATATGGAAAAGCAAGGCTGTGGAGAGGAGGTGAGCAGATACAATGCACACAAGCCGCTCTTTGGTCACAGCATTGATGAGGATGGTGTGGCCCCATGACCCATTTATGACCCCATTTGAGCCGTATTCCTGAAAGGAAAGTGACTGTATGGTTCAATAGATGCCAACTGTCCCTCGCTTCCGCACAGCCATAGACAAGGCACACAGCACTGGTTATACCAAGTCAGTGCTCACAAAAAGTGGCCATACCTAGGGTAGTTCTCAGCAGTCCTGTCGAGAAGTCAACTTCACTGGGATCTAGAGGAGCATCAGTGGGCTGCAGTAGACATGAAGGAACCCATGTTTAACTTATGCAGTTCCATTTCCGAAAAAAGGTTTTTCATAGAATTAGCCATGAAGTTCATGTTTCACCATTACAGTATTTGAACTTTATACTTAAACATGTATATAATGTTCCCCTGCTTTTCCATAATCTAGTTATTCTGGAAATCAAATAGTTAAAAATGTTTCAGTGTTCCTAGGAACATCTAGTTCAGTCAGTCCTGTATTGAATGTAATGTGAATGCACTTGGGTGGTCATTCCGAGTTGATCGCTCGTTAGCAGTTTTTAGCAGCCGTGCAAACGCTATGCCGCCTCCCATTGGGAGTGTATTTTAGCTTAGCAGAAGTGCGAACGAAAGGGTCGCACAGCGGTGGCAAAGTTTTTTGTGCAGTTTTAGAGTAGCTCAATACCTACACAGCGCTTGCAATGACTTCAGCCTATTCAGTTCCTGTTTTGACGTCACGGACACACCCTGCGTTCGCCCAGCCACGCCTGCGTTTTTCCTGGCACGCCTGCGTTTTTACAAACACTCCCTGAAAACGGTCAGTTGAAACCCAGAAATGCCCACTTCACGTCAATCAGTCTGCGGCCAAAAGTGCGATTGAAATGCTTCGCTAGAACCTGTGTGAAATTACATTGTTCGTTGTAAAAGTACATCACGCCATTTTGTTGCCGCATCGCTGCACAGCGAATGAATGCAGCTAGCGATCAACTCGGAATGACCACCTTGATACTGTGTTGGACTCACCAACAGTGGTGAATTTCCTATTATGGGTGGCACTTGTTAGGGGGGCAGCACTTGGATGCTTGTGTTGGTACTGTCAGACTGAAATGTATCAGTAACTTCAAAATATATGCACTGTAGTGTACCATATGCCATCTTGAATGGAGTGTAAATGAGTAGGACATGCATATACTGCTCCTAGAAGGGGGGGTCATTAATGTGGTGCCTAGGGGCACCCTCACCCCTAAATTCGCCCCTGCTCACCAGTATGCATAGTATATAATACTTAGATTGGCTGTATGCCCAGAGAAGATGGAGTACATACGTATAAATATTTGAATCAACATGATTATTTGCACCCACTACAGTAATGTAGTCATGTTTCCATAACTTCACACAGGTGTAGACAGTCACAGAGGTGCATATACAGTACAACTGTCTCAATTGGGGGTTCCTAGGCGTAGGTGTAAATTCATGCTGATGATGTTGACAATAGTTACCAGCCTACCTAAAAGCTTGTGATTGGCATATGCCTGATGGTACTGAGGTATATGCACTATGGGTGCCGCCCTGTGAATACAGTATCTTAAAAATGCTGACACTGTGCTACAGTAGATGCTTTATATGCTTGCACTTTTGCGCTAAGGGCCTAATTCAGACCTGATCGCTAGGGTGCGTTTTTTTAATCCCTGTAAACAGGTAGTCGCCGCCTACAGGAGGAGAGGGAAATCGCTGTGCAGGGGTGCGATCGCATGTGCAGGAGAGCTGCACAAACAGAAGTTTATGCAGTCTTTGCACAGACCAGGACTTACTCTTCCAGTGCGAGCTGACGTCAGAAACCCTCCCTCCAAACACCTGGTCCCTCCGGCGTTTTTCCAGACACTCCTCTAAAACGGTCAGTTGCCACCCACAAACGACCTCTTCCTGTCAGTTACCTTGCGATCGATTTTCTCGCACCATCCCGGCGCTGCGGCCTGGTGCGCCTGCGCATTGCGGTGCATACGCATGCGCAGTTCAGACCTGATCGCCCTCTGGAAGCAGCCATGTATTAAACAAATATATCTGAGCTTACTAGGAACTTGTGTCCTTTCTGAAGCATTCTGGTTGGGTCAGGTTCCAAGCTGTCTGCCTCCATTGTTTGTAGACAATACTTTTTAATATTTAAAAGCCATGAATGTACAGTAAGTAGCAGTTTGAAAACAGAACTTTTCTTTTCAATGGTGGTATACTTTGAATAATTGTATTACTTCCTGTGCATTGTCTAAAGCTGTTGTATTCTCTGCAAGAATTCTTTTGAAAATGTGTGCAAATATTTGAGCACGCTGCATAATCATAATTACTCACAGGGTGTTTGAAGAATACATGACAGGCTGTAAGAGTCATTACAATTATCTTGCAGTTTTATTCTCATGTTTTCTTGACATGAGTAGATGCACAGAGTCCTGTGTAGTTTGACAGTACGGCTGATCCACAAATTCTACTTATCTTAATTTATTACAGACTTGGAGCTATATCTTTAAAAAATTCTGCAGTCTACAAACCAAAGTCTATATACAGTAGATGATATATACAGTATGACTACACACACGTATAGAGGCCATTATTAAGAGTGACATATCTGACACTCCATTGCAAATAAAGGACAAAAAGCAGCCATTTAAAGTTGAAGATTTATTTTTTATATTAATAATGTCTAGTATTGAATCCTGACATTTTCAGGATTTATAACGGTCTAAAACATTATATTTTACTAGGTGATTCATCGAGCCCTACGGGCGCTCTTCACACCGTCATAAGGGGCTACGCCCCCTTAACCACTGCACGCCCGTTGTGCGTGAAATCTCTGTATTTTATGCAACAGGCTACGCCCCATGAACCCCTGCACATCGTGCTATATTTGTATTATATGGAGTAATAGTGGGATGTGCACCTGAAATTTTTCGGGTTTTGTGTTTTGGTTTTGGGTTCGGTTCCGTGGTCGTGTTTTGGGTTCGAACGCGTTTTGGCAAAACCTCACCGAATTTTTTTTGTCGGATTCGGGTGTGTTTTGGTTTCGGGTGTTTTTTTTTACAAAAAACCCTAAAAAACAGCTTAAATCATAGAATTTGGGGGTCATTTTGATCCCATAGTATTATTAACCTCAATAACCATAATTTCCACTCATTTTCAGTCTATTCTGAACGCCTCACACCTCACAATATTATTTTTAGTCCTAAAATTTGCACCGAGGTCGCTGGATGGCTAAGCTAAGCGACACAAGTGGCCGACACAAACACCTGGCCCATCTAGGAGTGGCACTGCAGTGTCAGGCAGGATGGCCCTTCCAAAAAATACTCCCCAAACAGCACATGACGCAAAGAAAAAAAGAGGCGCAATGAGGTAGCTGTGTGAGTAAGCTAAGCGACCCTAGTGGCCGACACAAACACCTGGCCCATCTAGGAGTGGCACTGCAGTGTCAGGCAGGATGGCCCTTCCAAAAAATACTCCCCAAACAGCACATGACGCAAAGAAGAAAAAAAAGAGGCGCAATGAGGTAGCTGTGTGAGTAAGATAAGCGACCCAAGTGGCCGACACAAACACCTGGCCCATCTAGGAGTGGCACTGCAGTGTCAGGCAGGATGGCCCTTCCAAAAACTACTCCCCAAACAGCACATGACGCAAAGAAGAAAAAAAAGAGGCGCAATGAGGTAGCTGTGTAAGATAAGCGACCCAAGTGGCCGACACAAACACCTGGCCCATCTAGGAGTGGCACTGCAGTGTCAGGCAGGATGGCCCTTCTAAAAAATACTCACCAAACAGCACATGACGCAAAGAAAAATGAAAGAAAAAAGAGGTGCAAGATGGAATTGTCCTTGGGCCCTCCCACCCACCCTTATGTTGTATAAACAGGACATGCACACTTTAACCAACCCATTATTTCAGCGACAGGGTCTGCCACACGACTGTGACTGAAATGACTGGTTGGTTTGGGCCCCCACCAAAAAAGAAGCAATCAATCTCTCCTTGCACAAACTGGCTCTACAGAGGCAAGATGTCCACCTCATCATCATCGTCCGATTCATCACCCCTTTCACTGTGTACATCCCCCTCCTCACAGATTATTAATTCGTCCCCACTGGAATCCACCATCTCAGATCCCCGTGTACTTTCTGGAGGCAATTGCTGCTGGTGAATGTCTCCATGGAGTAATTGATTATAATTCATTTTAATGAACATCATCTTCTCCACATTTTCTGGAAGTAACCTCGTACGCCGATTGCTGACAAGGTGAGCGGCGGCACTAAACACTCTTTCGGAGTACACACTGGAGGGAGGGCAACTTAGGTAGAATAAAGCCAGTTTGTGCAAGGGCCTCCAAATTGCCTCTTTTCCCTGCCAGTATACGTACGGACTCTCTGACGTGCCTACTTGGATGCGGTCACTCATATAATCCTCCACCATTCTTTCAATGGTGAGAGAATCATATGCAGTGACAGTAGACGACATGTCAGTAATCGTTGGCAGGTCCTTCAGTCCGGACCAGATGTCAGCATCAGCAGTCGCTCCAGACTGCCCTGCATCACCGCCAGCGGGTGGGCTCGGAATTCGTAGCCTTTTCCTCGCACCCCCAGTTGCGGGAGAATGTGAAGGAGGAGATGTTGACAGATCGCGTTCCGCTTGACTTGACAATTTTCTCACCAGCAGTTCTTTGAACCCCTGAAGACTTGTGTCTGCCGGAAAGAGAGATCCAACGTAGGTTTTAAATCTAGGATCGAGCACGGTGGCCAAAATGTAGTGCTCTGATTTCAACAGATTGACCACACGTGAATCCTGGTTAAGCGAATGAAGGGCTCCATCCACAAGTCCCACATGCCTAGCGGAATCGCTCTGTTTTAGCTCCTCCTTCAATGCCTCCAGCTTCTTCTGCAAAAGCCTGATGAGGGGAATGACCTGACTCAGGCTGGCAGTGTCTGAACTGACTTCACGTGTGGCAAGTTCAAAGGGCAGCAGAACCTTGCACAACGTTGAAATCATTCTCCACTGCGCTTGAGACAGGTGCATTCCACCTCCTTTGCCTATATCGTGGGCAGATGTATAGGCTTGAATGGCCTTTTGCTGCTCCTCCATCCTCTGAAGCATATAGAGGGTTGAATTCCACCTCGTTACCACCTCTTGCTTCAGATGATGGCAGGGCAGGTTCATGTTTTTATGGTGGTGCTCCAGTCTTCTGTACGCGGTGCCTGTACGCCGAAAGTGGCCCGCAATTCGTCTGGTCACCGACAGCATCTCTTGCACGCCCCTGTCGTTTTTTAAATAATTCTGCACCACCAAATTCAAGGTATGTGCAAAACATGGGACGTGCTGGAATTTGCCCAGATGTAATGCACGCACAATATTGCTGGCGTTGTCCGATGCCACAAATCCCCAGGAGAGTCCAATTGGGGTAAGCCATTCTGCGATGATCTTCCTCAGTTGCCGTAGGAGGTTTTCAGCTGTGTGCGTATTCTGGAAAGCGGTGATACAAAGCATAGCCTGCCTAGGAACGAGTTGGCGTTTGCGAGATGCTGCTACTGGTGCCGCCGCTGCTGTTCTTGCAGCGGGAGGCAATACATCTACCCAGTGGGCTGTCACAGTCATGTAGTCCTGAGTCTGCCCTGCTCCACTTGTCCACATGTCCGTGGTTAAGTGGACATTGGGTACAACTGCATTTTTTAGGACACTGGTGAGTCTTTTTCTGACGTCCGTGTACATTCTCGGTATCGCCTGCCTAGAGAAGTGGAACCTAGATGGTATTTGGTAACGGGGGCACACTACCTCAAGAAATTGTCTAGTTCCCTGTGAACTAACGGCGGATACCGGACGCACGTCTAACACCAACATAGTTGTCAAGGCCTCAGTTATCCGCTTTGCAACAGGATGACTGCTGCGATATTTCATCTTCCTCGCAAAGGACTGTTGGACAGTCAATTGCTTACTGGAAGTAGTACAAGTGGTCTTCCGACTTCCCCTCTGGGATGACGATCGACTCCCAGCAGCAACAACAGCAGCGCCAGCAGCAGTAGGCGTTACACTCAAGGATGCATCGGAGGAATCCCAGGCAGGAGAGGACTCGTCAGACTTGCCAGTGACATGGCCTGCAGGACTATTGGCTTTCCTGGGTAAGGAGGAAATTGACACTGAGGGAGTTGGTGGTGTGGTTTGCGCGAGCTTGGTTACAAGAGGAAGGTATTTACTGGTCAGTGGACTGCTTCCGCTGTCGCCCAAAGTTTTTGAACTTGTCACTGACTTATTATGAATGCGCTGCAGGTGACGTATAAGGGAGGATGTTCCGAGGTGGTTAACGTCCTTACCCCTACTTATTACAGCTTGACAAAGGCAACACACGGCTTGACACCTGTTGTCCGCATTTCTGTTGAAATACTTCCACACTGAAGAGCTGATTTTTTTGGTATTTTCACCAGGCATGTCAATGGCCATATTCCTCCCACGGACAACAGGTGTCTCCCCGGGTGCCTGACTTAAACAAACCACCTCACCATCAGAATCCTCCTTGTCAATTTCCTCCCCAGCGCCAGCAACACCCATATCCTCATCCTGGTGTACTTCAACACTGACATCTTCAATTTCACTATCAGGAACTGGACTGCGGGTGCTCCTTTCAACACTTGCAGAGGGCGTGCAAATGGTGGAAGGCACAAGCTCTTCCCGTCCAGTGTTGGGAAGGTCAGGCATCGCAACCGACACAATTGGACTCTCCTTTGGGATTTGTGATTTAGAAGAACGCACAGTTATTTGCTGTGCTTTTGCCGCAAGTCTTTTCTTTTTTCTAGCGAGAGGATGAGTGCTTCCATCCTCATGTGAAGCTGAACCACTAGCCATGAACATAGGCCAGGGCCTCAGCCGTTCCTTGCCACTCCGTGTCGTAAATGGCATATTGGCAAGTTTACGCTTCTCCTCAGACGCTTTTAATTTTGATTTTTGGGTAATTTTTTTACTGATCTTTTGTGTTTTGGATTTTACATGCTCTGTACTATGACATTGGGCATCGGCCTTGGCAGACGACGTTGATGGCATTTCATCGTCTCGGCCATGACTAGTGGCAGCAGCTTCAGCACGAGGTGGAAGTGGATCTTGATCTTTCCCTATTTTTTTAACCTCCACATTTTTGTTCTCCATATTTTGCGCACAACTAAAAGCCACCACAGGTATACAATGTAGATGGATGGATAGTATAGTATTACTTATACTTATGGACGACGACTGACGACACAGAGGTAGGTACAGCCGTGGCCTACCGTACTGCTGCTTAGTGCTTATATATATGATATTTATACTGTATAACGGACCTGGTGGACACTGTCAGCAGACTGCTAAACAAACTAGTATGACTATGAAGAAAGAAAAAAAAAAACACCACAGGTATACAATGTAGATGGATGGATAGTATAGTATTACTTATACTTATGGACGACGAGTGCACTGACGACACAGAGGTAGGTACAGCCGTGGCCTACCGTACTGCTGCTTAGTGCTTAATTATATATATAATATACTGTATAACGGACCTGGTGGACACTGTCAGCAGACTGCTAAACAAACTAGCATGAAGAAAGAAAAAAAAAAACACCACAGTGTTTTTCAGGCAGACAAACGTATACTGGACTGGTGGTCACTGTCAGCAAAACTGTGCACTGTACTCCTGCTATAACTGCTCCCCAGTCCCCACAATTAGGCAGTGTGAGCAGTGCACTCAGCACAGATATATCATGCAGCAGTGCAGCACACTGAGTGAGCACAGATATGGTGGAGCATTTTTTTTCAGGCAGAGAAACAACGGATTAAACTCAAAACCCTGCACTGTACTCCCTAACAGCTGCTCCCCGTTCCCAATCCTCCCCACAATTAAAACTAAGTCACTCAGTTTTTTTTTTTTTCTAATACAACGGAGAGGACGCCAGCCACGTCCTCTCCCTATCAATCTCAATGCACGTGTGAAAAATGGCGGCGACGCGCGGCTCCTTATATAGAATCCGAGTCTCGCGAGAATCCGACAGCGGGATGATGACGTTCGGGCGCGCTCGGGTTAACCGAGCAAGGCGGGAGGATCCGAGTCGCTCGGACCCGTGTAAAAAAAAGGTGAAGTTCGGGCGGGTTCGGATTCCGAGGAACCGAACCCGCTCATCACTAAGTAATACCTGCAATCATAACTGTGTTAGTGGTTAAATATTGCACGGCCAAAGGGCGTGCGATGGTCAAGGGGGCGTAGCTCCTTGCAACGGCGTGAATAGTGGGCGCAGGCCACGATAAATCACATAATGTAGTACACTCCCTGGTTTTTGTTGCAGAAGGGCAGTCCCTGCTACAGGCCCGGCCAGCGTTATAAAATGAGTTAGTAGTGTATACATGATAAAGTCCCAGATTAGTAGCAGCAATGCACTGTAGAGAATACACCCTAGTCCTGTACAGTATAATGTATCAAGGTGGTCATTCCGAGTTGATCGCTAGCTACATTTGTTCGCAGCACAGCGATCAGGCTAAAAAACGGCTGTTCTGCGCATGCATATGCGGCACAATGCGCACGTCCGTCGTACGAGTACAATGAACAATATAGTTTTGCAAAGGGTCTAGCGAAGCATTTCAGTCGTACTGGTGGCCACAGTGTGATTGACATGAAGGGGGAGTTTCTAGGTGTCAACTGACCGTTTTCTGGGAGTGTTCGGAAAAACGCAGGCGTGCCATGAAAAACGCAGGCGTGGCTGAGCGAATGTTCGGTGGGTTTGTGACGTCAAAACAGGAACTGAACAGTCTAAAGTAATCACAAGCGCTGAGTAGGTTTTGAGCTACTCTGAAACTGCACAGAAAACTTTGTAGCCGCTCTGCGATCCTATCGTTCGCACTTCTGCTAAGCTAACATACACTCCCAGTGGGAGGCGGCATAGCGTTTGCACGGCTGCTAAAAACTGCTAGCAAGCGATCAACTCGGAATGACCCCCCCATATGTGTAGTTGCACAATGTAGAACCTGATCCATAGAGAAGGGGCTGGCCGTTGGCAGCGGGACCCACCTGGGGTTGCCCTGTACCCTGTGGGCATGCATGCAGCAAGGTAGTGTTTGGTAGTGTTTATGTAATGCCTCATACACCTGGGCTGCCGGCTGGCGCAATACTATGTGTGACACCCTGTTAACAACTGCGCCCCATTGGCTGTACCACAGCAGTACAAAGACTTTGCAATAACATGTTTGCTATCTAATAGTACCTGAAGCGATGATATTGTCCCCACTACACCATAGCCCCAGCAGCACCAGGCAGCCGCCACGCTGTGTGTACAGCAGCAGCAGCCAGTGGAGCACACTGGAAACCCCACCCCCGTGACGTCACCGCTGCCCTCAGCAGCACTCGGCAGCCACGACGCTGTGTGTACAGCAGCAGCCGGTGGAGCACACTGGAAACCCCGCCCTTGTGACGTCACTGCTGCCCTCATCAGCACCTGGCAGCCACGACGCTGTGTGTACAGCAGCAGCCGCCAGAGCACAGTGCAGACCCCGTGACGTCACCGGCTGCCGGTGTCAAGCCATTGGCTGCGGCCGGCGTCTGTTCCTTGCGTTGCTGCTTCCGCGCTGTGTGTTCCGCCGGAATCTGGGCCAAGTATCGGTGGCACGGTGCAACACCGCTGCCGCCCCCGGCATGCCACACCCAGCAGCTGACGGATGTGGAGCCGCACTGTAACCCACAGGTAAGGAGCTGTCAGCAATGCGGCATATGGCTGCAGTCTGTGTATGTGGCCCAGTGACTGTGTAATCTGTGGAAGGGGGGGAGAGAAGGGGGAACCGCGTTGTAACACCCTGCTTATGGAGCTGTCACCACTGCGGCATATGGCTGCAGCCTGTGTATCTGGCCATGGTCTAGTAATGACGTGGACATGTGGGGGGGTGGGGGGGGAGGGGTGTTTCTAACTCATAGTAATATGTGATTCAGAAGGGCAGACCCTGCTAGCGCCCCGCCTAGTGTTATGGGTGTAGTACGGCTGACCGGCGGTCTCCTGACCGCCGGTCAGCTTACCGACGCCGGGATCCCGGCAGCATACCGACGCCGGGATCCCGGCGGGGAGGGGCGAGTGCAGCAAGCCCCTTGCGGGCTCGCTGCGCTCGCCACGATGCGGGCTCGGTGGCGATCTGCGGTCGCCACGGGTGCTATTCCCACTCTATGGGTGTCGTGGACACCCACGAGTGGAAATAGTCCCTGTTGGTCGGCATGCCGACCATCGGGACAGTGACCCGTCGGGCTGGTGGAGGTGGTCATGTGACTGTTGGTCAGCTGACCGGCGGTCACATGAATACCACCCAGTGTTATACACTGAAACACAGAATATGGGCAAATATATAAGAGATTAGTGTTGAGATAATTTTAAGATTTTATTTTGCATGTTTTTGGTGGAGTAAAAACTGTCTCATTGCAATAACATAGCACATGTCAGATATCTTTGTACTATATTTGGCTTCAAAAGTGATGCTGATTCTCCACCAGCTTATGCAGCTGATTAAGAGTTGGACACAGGTAAAGCATTGGACATTCTGCACCATGGCCATGCCCCAATGTGTTTCATCATGGAAGACTTCATTAAGTAAGGTCCCTTTCTGTAGAAGTCTTGTAAGAACCTAGAAGGCTAGCTTCAAAAAAATCTTGAATTTCTATATAAAGTGAAGGCTCAAACCTATTATGTTCTACCAATGGTTAAGATGCACATCTTAGCTGTTAGTAGGGTACTTCATCATTGTGTTCCACATGATAGTTGAACAGATAGCTCATTGAGGTATCTGGACACACATTAATAACCATATTGCAGTGTTCCTTTTGCTCAGATGATTAGACCGCACAACCAGATTGCAGCTTGTTTACCCGACTGGGTCAAAATATAGCCAGACGCATACTGCAATGCGATAATCATCCAACTTTTTTACACAGAAACATAGAATTTGATGGCAGATAAGAACCACTTGGCCCATCTAGTCTCCCTTTTTTTTAACCTTATTGTTACCTCAAACCCTATTAGATCCTTAGTTATTTGTAAGGATATCCTTATGTCTGTCCCAAACATGTTTAAATGCTCTATAGTATTAACCTCTTCCACCTATCTACTACCCTTTATGGGAAGTAATGTTTTCTCAAACTTCCCTGAACCTCCCTCCCTCCATTTTCAACATGTGTTCTCGTATTTTAATACTTCTCTTCCTTTGTACCTTGTTAAAATCCTTGATATATTTTAAAGTTTCTATCATTTCCCCCCTTTCCCTTCTCTGCTCCAATCACTTTAATATCTCAATGGTGTGCTGCCCTGGGGTGGTTGGGCCTGAGGCGGCTTTGTGGGGTCCGCACCCTGGACTTATACTTAGGAGTAGGGACCTCCAGTAATAGAGACGCCGTGAAGTGACCTGGAGGCTTATCATATTTTTTGCAAAATATATGTAACCAAGATCTCTACATTTTCTATTATCATATAGTGTACAGGTCTTGTTACTAATAGCCCTTAGGGTGCGTGGGAAAAACCCTTTCGTTTTTTCTTACCATTTGTCTGTATTGAGTCTAATATTGCATCTTTACGAGTGTGCTCCCTCACAGGGATGCTTCCTGCAAGGAATTTTGAATTTAGGGGTCTATTAACTAAGCTTTGGATAGAGGTAAAGTGGACGGTGATAAAGTACCAGACAATCAGTTCCTAACTGTTATTTTTCAAAACCAGCCTGTAACATGGCAGTTAGGAGCTGATTGGCTGGTACCTTATCTTCGTCCACTTTATCTCCAGCCAAGGCTTATTAAATAGACCCCTTAGTAAAAAGACCCCCTGGTATGGTATGGTATGGTATGTATGGTATTTACAGTGTGTACAGTATTGTTTGGTGAAACTGGCCAACATCGAACATTGTGGGGGAATTCTATTGTTTTACACGCCCGCCTTGCGGTGTGCAATTAATACTTCCACAGTGATCACACCCAGAAAGTTCGGGTTTAATCACGTATGGTAGCTAACCCCGACCAAACTAATGGACATGACGCGAAAAGTCCCATATGAGCGCTCAAAGAGGTAACTTTTTGTAAATTTCAGTTTGCACCCCTTGGGGGTGGCAGAAGCTGATTGCGTGAAACAGAGCTACAATTGAAAAGCTCCTTCGGGCGACATCTGCTGGCTGTCGGCGTAAAAAAAAAACCCAATTGAATTCTGCCCATTGGGGCTAAGTCAGTAAGGGCTGCAAAAGCGATCCTTATTGTATTTAGCCAATGTATGAGTCCTGCGCATGCACAGGACCCATTCTGGGCATGTGCAGAACGAGTCATGCGACCGCGGCGCAGATATGCAAACGTCTCTCTCCCATTTTCCGGGAGTGGTGAGGCCAAGGACTGCGTTGCGAGACACATTTACCTTGGCCCCGCAAGCTGCACTGCGACGGCAAGGCTGATTAAGCTGGAGCTTACTCTGCCTGCCGTCACAGATGAACATGGCGACTGATGGTCGCCATGTTCATCTGATATGCGATTGCATTGCAAATGCAGGGAGAAGGTGGTATGCACCTCCTCCTGCATTTGTATTGCTAAAGGCTGCAGATGTTGCATTTGCAATTCCTAATTAATCAGGCCCTTTGTGTGGACAATAGAACTATTAGAATCGAAAAGCAGCTGAAATTCTGGAAATGTGGATGCACATGGTTGATGCTATAGCTCCTGCATATACTGTGTTTAATAGATCTTTTATAAACTGAAATCACATTGCCGCACTATTGCAGATCTGATTACAGCATACTTGGTTCTGCTTAACAGTGTGTTTCTAGCACCTAGTTAGCAGATACGCGTACACTGTTATTGCACTTCCTGGTCACACTTGCACCACAACTTTGTTCTTGCAAGGTTATGAAATCTTTAAATCAAAACTCTCAGTTAAATATTTTTTTAATTTTTTTGTTAGGGCAGTTGAAGCAGCCGTCAGCACTTGCTAGAATGTTTTGATCCTTGTTTTCACTATATAAACCTTTCTACATGCAGTTAGTGTTGGTCTGTGACTTATCTGGATGGATGGGTTAAGTTTAACAAGTTAAACGATGAAAAAGCTGTTCTCGTAGTAATGGCTACACCAAATGTGGGCTCTTGGTCAGAGGCGTAGCGTGGAGACATGACACCCGGAGCAGGGTCATGTCACGGCACCCCCACCCACCACACACACACACACACACACACATACATACATAGATTAACAAACATTTAGACACAGACATACATAAACACACAAATACAGTATATACACACACATAAACACACAAATATATACTCACAGATCTACACAGACATACACATATAAACACAGACATACATAAATACACACATATACAGTACTCACACATACTGTATACAAAGACACATACTGTATACAAAGATATTTATACACAAACACACACATACATGTATACACACATACACACAAACACAGACATATACACATAAACACACAGTATACACACAGTATTTCTCACCAAGAGGGCAGCAGCAGAGCAGCTCCTCGTTCCAGCCTGGAGGGACGGAGCTTCTATGTGATTGACAGGCTGGACCTTGTGGGTAGAAGGAAAGGACTGAGGAAAGGGAAGGGGTGGCCACCACACTGCCTGCATATTCCAGATCACTGAATGCAGATCCCTGACAGCCAGGAAAGTTCTTCTGACAAGCCTCCAAACCTCCCCTCTTCCCTAACAACACACAACACTGCACTGTACTCTCTGCACTGTGCAATCAGTGATATGCAACATGCAGGCAGTGTGGTGGCCACCCCTTCTCTCTCTTCTAGTCATCTCCTCCTAACCCTGGCCCTCATTCCGAGTTGTTCGCTCGGTATTTTTCATCGCATCGCAGTGAAAATCCGCTTAGTACGCATGCGCAATGTTCGCACTGCGACTGCGCCAAGTAACTTTACTATGAAGAAAGTATTTTTACTCACGGCTTTTTCTTCGCTCCGGCGATCGTAATGTGATTGACAGGAAATGGGTGTTACTGGGCGGAAACACGGCGTTTCAGGGGCGTGTGGCTGAAAACGCTACCGTTTCCGGAAAAAACGCAGGAGTGGCCGGAGAAACGGTGGGAGTGCCTGGGCGAACGCTGGGTGTGTTTGTGACGTCAACCAGGAACGACAAGCACTGAAATGATCGCACAGGCAGAGTAAGTCTGGAGCTACTCTGAAACTGCTAAGTAGTTAGTAATCGCATTATTGCGAATACATCGGTCGCAATTTTAAGAAGCTAAGATTCACTCCCAGTAGGCGGCGGCTTAGCGTGTGTAACTCTGCTAAATTCGCCTTGCGACCGATCAACTCGGAATGAGGGCCCCTGCCCGAGATCCCGCGTCTCAGCTGTGCAGTGAGCCAGCGCCTTCTGTCCCCAGCGGCGCCTGGAGCTCGAGCTCCACTTGTTCCACCCTCACTACGCCCCTGCTCTTGGTGCAATGAATTTCACTGTATCACTTAACTTTGTTGTATCCATGAAGTTCCTTGTGGTTAGTCCATAAGGGGGTTCCACTACTAACCACGCAGAGTGTCTTTTTCACTCTGTGACAACTTTGTCTATGCATGCTTTGTGCACAGATAATGTATAAATGAGACCATTACTTCTAGTGCAAAATAGTGCAGTGTTCCAATTATAAGTTGCTTAACAGATTTTAAAAAACTGTGGTTGTTTTGCTGACATACAGAAGCTTTGAGCATCCACATATCTGAGCCATCCTGCCACCACATTCATTGTCTGCACTTATGGGCCCTACA
Source organism: Pseudophryne corroboree (assembly GCF_028390025.1). NCBI lineage: Eukaryota > Metazoa > Chordata > Amphibia > Anura > Myobatrachidae > Pseudophryne > Pseudophryne corroboree. The sequence continues at coordinate 116,719,339 of NC_086452.1, read as the reverse complement.
CCGGCCGATTACACTGAAAGATATGAACGATCTTGTTCATTGATGAATGAGATATCGTTCATATCTTCCAGTGTGTATGCACCAACGATGAACAATGCGCATCCCCGCACTATGCCTGCAAGCCAATATGGACAATATCATCCATATTAGCATGCAGAGCTATGGGGCTGGTGACGGGAGGAGTAAAGAAACTTCACTCCCCCCCTCACCCCGCTGCCGGGTCATCCGGCTAGTGTGTAGGGCCCTTTACAGTAGAAGCCAATGTACATGCCAGATCCCTGGTGTACAAGTACGGACGGATAAACTCTATGGACACTGCAGACAGTGCTTGTATGTCCGGGGTCCTGCGATATGGAGGTGCTTAAATGGCCAATATGTCGCTAGGCATGAGGATATGGTTGCAGCTGCCCCAAAAACTGCACCGACCATCCCTCATTCGAAAATGTTCTGCCCCCGCAATGCCCTGTCGCCACCCCCGCAATGCTGCATCGCCGCCCTGTGAACGCCTCTCAGCCATTGGCCGATGCGCACATGCAGTAAGGGAACTGCGTGTGCGCATTGGTGCTTACTCGGGCAAATTGCGGTATTGTGATATGACCTGAATAAGGCCGACTGGCGTATCTATAATGGGTGCAGTGTGTGCGGGCGGCCCACACCGCACACGCTGAAACAATTATTTTAATACTCACCTCTCCGGAGTCCCGCGGCGACATCACCGGCGCAGTTAAAACCCTGTAAAAATTGCACGCGGAGTTCTGCACATGCGCACTAGAGAAATCACTGGGAAAATGGCCGCCGTGTCATTTTCCCGGAAATCTGCGCATGCACAGTAGAGTCTGAGCCTTCTGGTGCTCAGCGCTGCGCCGCTGCCAGCAGAGAGTAGGGGGCCCGAACGGGGGAGGCTCCTCTCTTAAAGCGCCCCTTATAAGGCCGATAGTCTGTATGTGTTGGATCTATAGATGCAGACTTCAGTATAAAAGGAATGAACAGCAATTTTTTTCTAGATGACTTTACAGTTTTATAATGACTCTTGCTAGGACTTGGCTTTCGGGAAAATATATAAATACACATCAGACATTAAGCCAAATAAGAGAATCTTATTACTGCATTTGATGCCCGGAGGGCCAGATTCATTGACGCATAGTCCACTACAATTCTCTCAAACACCGGAGGGAATCATTTATCACATCAGCGTGGCGCCCACTAATCTTACACCCATACAGGAGAATATTAGAGCATTTTCTGTGGGATAGGGAGTCTAGAATCCAGGTCACAGCAATGACTATAAGGGAATGAACAATGTAGCAGCTGATGCATAACACATAAAAAGCTCTGCGGTCATAGGAACCATTCTCATTGGATTAGGAAGTGTGAGTGTTTAATTAGTAGCCAGGAAAAGTAAGACTGCTAAATATTAGTTTTCACATCTGGAAGGTGTAAATACCTTATGTGCCTCTGAAAAGGGGGTGTTTGCATGTTCCTGAATATTTAGCAGATTACTTCTGTGTCATACTGTATATGTTATTGACCATTATTTACATAGCGCACACATACTCTGCAGCTCATTCACATCAGTCCCTGCACCAGTGGAGCTTACAATCTATATTCCTTATCACATGGACACACATAGATACTAGAGTTCTTCTCTTTTTTTTTTTTAATCAGAAGCCAATTGTCGTACGAATATATTTTTGGAGTGGGGGAGGAAACCAGAGTACCCGGAGAAAACCAACACAAACACTGGTAAAACATACAAACTCCACCAGTATAGGGCTTTGGTCAGGTCTGGTCAGCTGCATACACATGTAACATGCACCATATGTGATTTAGGGATTTTTGCTCTAAGACAGTAACAGAAAATCGCCATTGCCTGTGAAGTCTTGCTGGTATCTTAATGCAGCGGGAAAAACCTTCTCTTCCTGGGTAGCTCTGAAGGATAGTACTGTGCCTGTATGCTGATCTAAATTATTGGGTCTATGGATTATTAGCACAATTAAAACTTGTTGACACCCTCACCATCAATTAGAAAGGGTTTATTTAAAAAACAAAATCATGTAGCTATTAGTGATGAGCGGGTTCGGTTCCTCGGAATCCGAACCCGCCCGAACTTCAGCTTTTTTTACACGGATCCGAGCGACTCGGATCTTCCCGCCTTGCTCGGTTAACCCGAGCGCGCCCGAACGTCATCATGACGCTGTCGGATTCTCGCGAGGCTCGGATTCTATCGCGAGACTCGGATTCTATATAAGGAGCCGCGCGTCGCCGCCATTTTACACGTGCATTGAGATTGATAGTGAGAGGACGTGGCTGGCGTCCTCTCCGTTTAGAGAAGAAATAGATAGGAGAGTGAGAGTGAGACAGTGACACTTCATTTACTGGAGCTTAGGAGGAGTACTCAGACAGAGAGTGCAGAATTTTGCTGATAGTATTAGTTAGTTATACTAGTGACTGACCAGTGACCACCAGTGCAGTTTTATATTATTTAATATAATCCGTTCTCTGCCTGAAAAAACGATACACAGTGACTCAGTCACATACCATATCTGTGCTCAGCCCAGTGTGCTGCTGCATCATCTATGTATAATATCTGACTGTGCTCACACAGCTTAATTGTGGGGGAGACTGGGGAGCAGTTAGGTTATAGCAGGAGCCAGGAGTACATATTAAAATTAAACAGTGCACACTTTTTTTCTGCAGGAGTGCCACTGCCAGTGTGACTGACCAGTGACCTGACCACCAGTATATAGTATACTATATTGTATTGTGAATGTCTGCCTGTAAAAGTTAAACACACGTCGTGTGACTTGTGTGGTGTTTTTTTATTCTATAAAATAAAAAACTCATTCTGCTGACAGACAGTGTCCAGCAGGTCCGTCATTATATAATATATACCTGTCCGGCTGCAGTAGTGATATATATATTTTTTTTTATATCATTATTTATCATCCAGTCGCAGCAGACACAGTACGGTAGTTCACGGCTGTAGCTACCTCTGTGTCGGCACTCGGCAGTCCATCCATAATTGTATACCACCTACCCGTGGTTTTTTTTTTCTTTCTTCTTTATACATACTACATCTCATTATCATCCAGTATTTATTAGCAGCAGACACAGTACAGTACGGTAGTCCACGGCTGTAGCTACCTCTGTGTCGGCACTCGGCAGTCCATCCATAATTGTATACCACCTACCTGTGTTTTTTTTTTTTCTTTCTTCTTTATACATACTACATCTCATTATCAACCAGTCTATATTAGCAGCAGACACAGTACGGTAGTCCACGGCTGTAGCTACCTCTGTGTCGGCACTCGGCAGTCCATCCATAATTGTATACCACCTACCCGTGGTTTTTTTTTCTTTCTTCTTTATACATACTACATCTCATTATCATCCAGTCTATATTAGCAGAAGACACAGTACAGTACGGTAGTCCACGGCTGTAGCTACCTCTGTGTCGGCACTCGGCAGTCCATCCATAATTGTATACCACCTACCCGTGGTTTTTTTTTCTTTCTTCTTTATACATACATACTACATCTCTTTATCAACCAGTCTATATTAGCAGCAGACACAGTACGGTAGTCCACGGCTGTAGCTACCTCTGTGTCGGCACTCGGCAGTCCATCCATAATTGTATACCACCTACCCGTGGTTTTTTTTTCTTTCTTCTTTATACATACATACTACATCTCTTTATCAACCAGTCTATATTAGCAGCAGACACAGTACGGTAGTCCACGGCTGTAGCTACCTCTGTGTCGGCACTCGGCAGTCCGTCCATAATTGTATACCACCTACCCGTGGTTTTTTTTTCTTTCTTCTTTATACATACATACTACATCTCTTTATCAACCAGTCTATATTAGCAGCAGACACAGTACGGTAGTCCACGGCTGTAGCTACCTCTGTGTCGGCACTCGGCAGTCCATCCATAATTGTATACCACCTACCCGTGGTTTTTTTTTCTTTCTTCTTTATACATACATACTACATCTCATTATCATCCAGTCTATATTAGCAGCAGACACAGTACAGTACGGTAGTCCACGGCTGTAGCTACCTCTGTGTCGGCACTCGGCAGTCCATCCATAATTGTATACCACCTACCCGTGTTTTTTTTTTCTTTCTTCTTTATACATACATACTACATCTCTTTATCAACCAGTCTATATTAGCAGCAGACACAGTACGGTAGTCCACGGCTGTAGCTACCTCTGTGTCGGCACTCGGCAGTCCGTCCATAATTGTATACCACCTACCCGTGGTTTTTTTTTCTTTCTTCTTTATACATACATACTACATCTCTTTATCAACCAGTCTATATTAGCAGCAGACACAGTACGGTAGTCCACGGCTGTAGCTACCTCTGTGTCGGCACTCGGCAGTCCATCCATAATTGTATACCACCTACCCGTGGTTTTTTTTCTTTCTTCTTTATACATACTACATCTCATTATCATCCAGTCTATATTAGCAGCAGACACAGTACAGTACGGTAGTCCACGGCTGTAGCTACCTCTGTGTCGGCACTCAGCAGTCCGTCCATAATTGTATACCACCTACCCGTGGTTTTTTTTTTCTTTCTTCTTTATACATACTACATCTCATTATCAACCAGTCTATATTAGCAGCAGACACAGTACGGTAGTCCACGGCTGTAGCTACCTCTGTGTCGGCACTCGGCAGTCCATCCATAATTGTATACCACCTACCCGTGGTTTTTTTTCCTTTCTTCTTTATACATACTACATCTCATTATCATCCAGTCTATATTAGCAGCAGACACAGTACAGTACGGTAGTCCACGGCTGTAGCTACCTCTGTGTCGGCACTCGGCAGTCCATCCATAATTGTATACCACCTACCCGTGGTTTTTTTTTCTTTCTTCTTTATACATACATACTACATCTCTTTATCAACCAGTCTATATTAGCAGCAGACACAGTACGGTAGTCCACGGCTGTAGCTACCTCTGTGTCGGCACTCGGCAGTCCGTCCATAATTCTATACCACCTACCCGTGGTTTTTTTTTCTTTCTTCTTTATACATACATACTACATCTCATTATCATCCAGTCTATATTAGCAGCAGACACAGTACAGTACAATAGTCCACGGCTGTAGCTACCTCTGTGTCGGCACTCGGCAGTCCGTCCATAATTGTATACTAGTATCCATCCATCTCCATTGTTTACCTGAGGTGCCTTTTAGTTGTGCCTATTAAAATATGGAGAACAAAAATGTTGAGGTTCCAAAATTAGGGAAAGATCAAGATCCACTTCCACCTCGTGCTGAAGCTGCTGCCACTAGTCATGGCCGAGACGATGAAATGCCAGCAACGTCGTCTGCCAAGGCCGATGCCCAATGTCATAGTACAGAGCATGTCAAATCCAAAACACCAAATATCAGTAAAAAAAGGACTCCAAAACCTAAAATAAAATTGTCGGAGGAGAAGCGTAAACTTGCCAATATGCCATTTACCACACGGAGTGGCAAGGAACGGCTGAGGCCCTGGCCTATGTTCATGGCTAGTGGTTCAGCTTCACATGAGGATGGAGGCACTCAGCCTCTCGCTAGAAAAATGAAAAGACTCAAGCTGGCAAAAGCAGTAGCACCGCAAAGAACTGTGCGTTCTTCGAAATCCCAAATCCACAAGGAGAGTCCAATTGTGTCGGTTGCGATGCCTGACCTTCCCAACACTGGACGTGAAGAGCATGCGCCTTCCACCATTTGCACGCCCCCTGCAAGTGCTGGAAGGAGCACCCGCAGTCCAGTTCCTGATAGTCAGATTGAAGATGTCAGTGTTGAAGTACACCAGGATGAGGAGGATATGGGTGTTGCTGGCGCTGGGGAGGAAATTGACCAGGAGGATTCTGATGGTGAGGTGGTTTGTTTAAGTCAGGCACCCGGGGAGACACCTGTTGTCCGTGGGAGGAATATGGCCGTTGACATGCCTGGTGAAAATACCAAAAAAAATCAGCTCTTCGGTGTGGAAGTATTTCACCAGAAATGCGGACAACATTTGTCAAGCCGTGTGTTCCCTTTGTCAAGCTGTAATAAGTAGGGGTAAGGACGTTAACCACCTCGGAACATCCTCCCTTATACGTCACCTGCAGCGCATTCATAATAAGTCAGTGACAAGTTCAAAAACTTTGGCCGACAGCGGAAGCAGTCCACTGACCAGTAAATCCCTTCCTCTTGTAACCAAGCTCACGCAAACCACCCCACCAACTCCCTCAGTGTCAATTTCCTCCTTCCCCAGGAATGCCAATAGTCCTGCAGGCCATGTCACTGGCAATTCTGATGATTCCTCTCCTGCCTGGGATTCCTCCGATGCATCCTTGCGTGTAACGCCTACTGCTGCTGGCGCTGCTGTTGTTGCTGCTGGGAGTCGATGGTCATCCCAGAGGGGAAGTCGTAAGCCCACTTGTACTACTTCCAGTAAGCAATTGACTGTTCAACAGTCCTTTGCGAGGAAGATGAAATATCACAGCAGTCATCCTGCTGCAAAGCGGATAACTGAGGCCTTGACAACTATGTTGGTGTTAGACGTGCGTCCGGTATCCGCCGTTAGTTCACAGGGAACTAGACAATTTATTGAGGCAGTGTGCCCCCGTTACCAAATACCATCTAGGTTCCACTTCTCTAGGCAGGCGATACCGAGAATGTACACGGACGTCAGAAAAAGACTCACCAGTGTCCTAAAAAATGCAGTTGTACCCAATGTCCACTTAACCACGGACATGTGGACAAGTGGAGCAGGGCAGGGTCAGGACTATATGACTGTGACAGCCCACTGGGTAGATGTATGGACTCCCGCCGCAAGAACAGCAGCGGCGGCATCAGTAGCAGCATCTCGCAAACGCCAACTCTTTCCTAGGCAGGCTACGCTTTGTATCACCGCTTTCCAGAATACGCACACAGCTGAAAACCTCTTACGGCAACTGAGGAAGATCATCGCGGAATGGCTTACCCCAATTGGACTCTCCTGTGGATTTGTGGCATCGGACAACGCCAGCAATATTGTGTGTGCATTAAATATGGGCAAATTCCAGCACGTCCCATGTTTTGCACATACCTTGAATTTGGTGGTGCAGAATTTTTTAAAAAACGACAGGGGCGTGCAAGAGATGCTGTCGGTGGCCAGAAGAATTGCGGGACACTTTCGGCGTACAGGCACCACGTACAGAAGACTGGAGCACCACCAAAAACTACTGAACCTGCCCTGCCATCATCTGAAGCAAGAAGTGGTAACGAGGTGGAATTCAACCCTCTATATGCTTCAGAGGTTGGAGGAGCAGCAAAAGGCCATTCAAGCCTATACAATTGAGCACGATATAGGAGGTGGAATGCACCTGTCTCAAGCGCAGTGGAGAATGATTTCAACGTTGTGCAAGGTTCTGATGCCCTTTGAACTTGCCACACGTGAAGTCAGTTCAGACACTGCCAGCCTGAGTCAGGTCATTCCCCTCATCAGGCTTTTGCAGAAGAAGCTGGAGACATTGAAGGAGGAGCTAACACGGAGCGATTCCGCTAGGCATGTGGGACTTGTGGATGGAGCCCTTAATTCGCTTAACAAGGATTCACGGGTGGTCAATCTGTTGAAATCAGAGCACTACATTTTGGCCACCATGCTCGATCCTAGATTTAAAGCCTACCTTGGATCTCTCTTTCCGGCAGACACAAGTCTGCTGGGGTTGAAAGACCTGCTGGTGAGAAAATTGTCAAGTCAAGCGGAACGCGACCTGTCAACATCTCCTCCTTCACATTCTCCCGCAACTGGGGGTGCGAGGAAAAGGCTCAGAATTCCGAGCCCACCCGCTGGCGGTGATGCAGGGCAGTCTGGAGCGACTGCTGATGCTGACATCTGGTCCGGACTGAAGGACCTGACAACGATTACGGACATGTCGTCTACTGTCACTGCATATGATTCTCTCAACATTGAAAGAATGGTGGAGGATTATATGAGTGACCGCATCCAAGTAGGCACGTCACACAGTCCGTACTTATACTGGCAGGAAAAAGAGGCAATTTGGAGGCCCTTGCACAAACTGGCTTTATTCTACCTAAGTTGCCCTCCCACAAGTGTGTACTCCGAAAGAGTGTTTAGTGCCGCCGCTCACCTTGTCAGCAATCGGCGTACGAGGTTACATCCAGAAAATGTGGAGAAGATGATGTTCATTAAAATGAATTATAATCAATTCCTCCGCGGAGACATTGACCAGCAGCAATTGCCTCCACAAAGTACACAGGGAGCTGAGATGGTGGATTCCAGTGGGGACGAATTGATAATCTGTGAGGAGGGGGATGTACACGGTGATATATCGGAGGATGATGATGAGGTGGACATCTTGCCTCTGTAGAGCCAGTTTGTGCAAGGAGAGATTAATTGCTTCTTTTTTTGGGGGGGTCCAAACCAACCCGTCATATCAGTCACAGTCGTGTGGCAGACCCTGTCACTGAAATGATGGGTTGGTTAAAGTGTGCATGTCCTGTTTATACAACATAAGGGTGGGTGGGAGGGCCCAAGGACAATTCCATCTTGCACCTCTTTTTTCTTTTATTTTTCTTTGCGTCATGTGCTGTTTGGGGAGGGTTTTTTGGAAGGGCCATCCTGCGTGACACTGCAGTGCCACTCCTAGATGGGCCCGGTGTTTGTGTCGGCCACTAGGGTCGCTTATCTTACTCACACAGTCAGCTACCTCATTGCGCCTCTTTTTTTCTTTGCGTCATGTGCTGTTTGGGGAGGGTTTTTTGGAAGGGCCATCCTGCGTGACACTGCAGTGCCACTCCTAGATGGGCCCGGTGTTTGTGTCGGCCACTAGGGTCGCTTATCTTACTCACACAGTCAGCTACCTCATTGCGCCTCTTTTTTTCTTTGCGTCATGTGCTGTTTGGGGAGGGTTTTTTGGAAGGGACATCCTGCGTGACACTGCAGTGCCACTCCTAGATGGGCCCGGTGTTTGTGTCGGCCACTAGGGTCGCTTATCTTACTCACACAGTCAGCTACCTCATTGCGCCTCTTTTTTTCTTTGCGTCATGTGCTGTTTGGGGAGGGTTTTTTGGAAGGGACATCCTGCGTGACACTGCAGTGCCACTCCTAGATGGGCCCGGTGTTTGTGTCGGCCACTAGGGTCGCTTATCTTACTCACACAGTCAGCTACCTCATTGCGCCTCTTTTTTTCTTTGCGTCATGTGCTGTTTGGGGAGGGTTTTTTGGAAGGGACATCCTGCATGACACTGCAGTGCCACTCCTAGATGGGCCCGGTGTTTGTGTCGGCCACTAGGGTCGCTTATCTTACTCACACAGTCAGCTACCTCATTGCGCCTCTTTTTTTCTTTGCGTCATGTGCTGTTTGGGGAGGGTTTTTTGGAAGGGCCATCCTGCGTGACACTGCAGTGCCACTCCTAGATGGGCCCGGTGTTTGTGTCGGCCACTAGGGTCGCTTATCTTACTCACACAGTCAGCTACCTCATTGCGCCTCTTTTTTTCTTTGCGTCATGTGCTGTTTGGGGAGGGTTTTTTGGAAGGGCCATCCTGCGTGACACTGCAGTGCCACTCCTAGATGGGCCCGGTGTTTGTGTCGGCCACTAGGGTCGCTTATCTTACTCACACAGTCAGCTACCTCATTGTGCCTCTTTTTTTCTTTGCGTCATGTGCTGTTTGGGGAGGGTTTTTTGGAAGGGACATCCTGCGTGACACTGCAGTGCCACTCCTAGATGGGCCCGGTGTTTGTGTCGGCCACTAGGGTCGCTTATCTTAGTCACACAGCGACCTCGGTGCAAATTTTAGGACTAAAAATAATATTGTGAGGTGTGAGGTATTCAGAATAGACTGAAAATGAGTGTAAATTATGGTTTTTGAGGTTAATAATACTTTGGGATCAAAATGACCCCCAAATTCTATGATTTAAGCTGTTTTTTAGGGTTTTTTGAAAAAAACACCCGAATCCAAAACACACCCGAATCCGACAAAAAAAATTCGGTGAGGTTTTGCCAAAACGCGGTCGAACCCAAAACACGGCCGCGGAACCGAACCCAAAACCAAAACACAAAACCCGAAAAATTTCCGGCGCTCATCTCTAGACTAGCTATACAGCTGCACTACCAGTATCACTTTCACATCAAAATCCCAGATCCAAGCTGGGTTAATGAACTCAGTTTCAACCCATGTTAGTAGTGTACTGCTCAGACCCCTTTCACACTGCATATTTGTCCTGGGTAAATTCCCGGTCGTCGTCTTTCATACTGCACCAGTGTCTGTCAAAACTAGTGTGAGTCATTATTCATGGATGGGTTGAAGGTGACATCATCGTACAACGCTTCTAATCTGCCAATCCGCTAAGGAGCAATTTTTAAGCATAGCCATTAAAAGACAGATGGTGGGTGACAGCCATGGTCTGCACACTCGTGGCTGCTCAACCAATGATGGATTTTGCCCCAATGGTTACAAACCATCAACCATCCATTGTTAACCTGACATCCATAGTGCAAACCACAATTGTGAATGCACCCTGTGAATTACTAGGCACTAGTGATATTGCTTTGTGTATAGTGTTTTAGTGATTGCACCAGACCCTAATGAATTGATAGTTTTAATATTGGGTCAACCCACAGAATGGCTGCCTTCACCTATGCTGCAGCCCAAATGCACCACAACAACTGACAAGAAAACTAACCCAGAATAAGAACTAGTTAGTGGTGCGGATAACTATAGTTTAAATAATGGGGATTAAGGGGCTGATTCAGGTTGGATCGCAAAACGCGATCCAACTGCAAAAATTGCAAAAAAGGATGCGGGTACATGCATAGCGCTCGTCCTGTGCCCACATCTTCTGCAGGGGGAGCACAGAAAATGTGGACATCTCTGCCTATTAATCAGGTAGAGGCGTTCGCAGGGCGTGGGGGGCGTCAACGCTCCATTTCCTAGGCAGAGACAGAGCGTTGTGGGACGGAGCTGGCAAAACAGGGACCATGTTATACAAATGTGGGCGTGGCATGGGCGTGATCGCAGTGGCTGCGCGACGATCAAGCTGCGCTGGCTGGAATCGGGCCATGGGGGTCATCCCGAGTTGATCGCTCGCTGCCGATTTTTGCAGAGCAGCGATCAGTTAAAAAATGGCAAAACTGCGCATGCGTATGCACTGCAATGCGCACGCGTGTCATACGGGTACAACAGCACCGTTGCTGTGCACTGCTTCTAGCAAAGAATTCATTCGCACAACCGATTGCAAGGAGATTGACAGGAAGAGGGCATTTGTGGGTGGCAACTGACCATTTTCTGGGAGTGTTTAGGAAAACGCAGGTATGTCCAAGCGTTTGCTGGGCGGGTGTCTGACGTCAATTCCGGGACCGGACAGGCTGAAGTGGTCACATGGGCTGAGTAAGTTCACATCTACTCAGAAACTGCAAAAAAAGTTTTCGTCCCGCTCGGCTGCACAAGCGTTTGCACACGAACATACACTCTGCTAGAGGCGGCAACTATCTGATCGCTGCTCTGCAAAAAATAGCTAGCAAGCGATCAACTCAGAATGACTCCCCATAAGCCCACAGTATACAGTATGCAGAAGTTACTGATGGACAGGCTAATAACTCATTGAAGAGGTTACTATAAAGACCATGCAATTCTATTTTTATGCAGTGTTCACACTTCACACTGCAATTACAAGCTATCCAAATTCTATTTTACTGGGGAATAAATGAAAGGGAAATAAAGTCAGCAATTTTGCAGTATATTTTTATACTTTACTTACAATAGTGTGAAAAGGAAGAAAAGTTTTCACTTTTGGAAAGAGAATGAGGGCCAACTATTTTACTGCACAAGGTAATTGTATAGTGTCTGTGCTAAGTGTCAGTATATGTAAGAATAGTTTTTATATTTCTGTTATCCAGAATACTTAGGATTTTCTCCGGACAATGGTAGTTCTGTAACGCAGAACAGATTTCCTTAACTCTCAATAGTACCTAGTAAAACTCATACCTCCCAACAGTGGCGGAACTACCGCCAGTGCAAGCAGTGCCTTGCACTGGGGCCCGCCACTGTCAAGGGGCCCAAACCAGCGCAGCATGTAATAAGTCAAACTGACTCATTACATGCCGCTGTGTGCTGCGGGCCACAGCTGCCCGCAGCACACAGATGCCCGCCGAGGAGAGGAGCGCAGCGGCCACGGGGGAGAAGGAGGAGGAGGGAGCCGCAAGCAGCGCTGTGTAATTGGTGGAGGCGCTGTTGCTGCTATCCCTCTCCTTCACCATAGGCTGTCCTCCGCCGCTGTGAATGCTGGGAAGCGCATCCCAGCATTCAAAGCGGCGGAGGACAGCCTATGGTGAAGGAGAGGGACAGCTGCAGGAGCACCTCCACCAATTACATTGCGCTTCTGCGGCTCTCTCCTCCCCCTCCTTCCTCCTCCTCCTTCTCCCCGGCCCGGGATCTCTGCCAGAAGAAGCTGCACTGAGGAGCCTGACTGCCACCGGAGACAGTAAGTATAATCTACTTATTCTTTCTTTCTTTCTTTCTTTCTTTCTTTCTTTCTTTCTTTCTTTCTTTCTTTCTTTCTTTCTTTCTTTCTTTCTTTTCTGTCTGCCTTAATGTGTAAAATGGGGGACGCTGTCTGCCATAATGTGTAAAAAGGGTGACGCTGTCTGCTGTAATGTGTAAAAAGGGGGATGCTGTTTGCCTTAATGTGTAAAAAAGGGGATGCTGACTGCCATTATGTGTAAAAAGGGGGATGCTGTCTGCTTTAATGTGTAAAAAAGGGGACGCTGACTGCCGTTATGTGTAAAAAGGGGGGCGCTGTCTGCCGTAATGTGTAAAAAGGGGGACGCTGTCTGCCATAATGTGTAAAAAGGGGGACGCTGTCTGCCGTAATGTGTAAAAAGGGGATGCTGTCTGCCGTAATGTGTAAAAAGGGGACGCTGTCTGCCATAATGTGTAAAAAGGGGACGCTGTCTGCCGTTATGTGTAAAAAGGAGATGCTGTCTGCCGTAATGTGGAATAAGGGGACGCTGGCTGCCATAATGTGTAAAAAGGGTCAATCTGTCCACCGTAAGGTGTAAAAGGGGCTCTACATGGTGGAGTGGCGCTACTGTGCGGCGTAATTTGAATAATGGAGACTACTGTGCACCATTATATGAATTGGTATCATTTTGTGGCCACACCCCTTCCCCATGAAGCCAACCCTTCCCCATGAGATTTCCCAACTGATCCCCCCCCTCCCCCAACATGGGACATTGCGACAGTGGGACAGACTGTGAAAAATGGGACTGTCCAGCTAAAATCAAGACAGTTGGGAGGTATTGAAAGTGTTGTTGTAGGGCTCCTTATCCCTCCTCCAGTCCCCCTGCTGATAGAGCCCTGGGGGCAGCAGTCTTTTTAAGTCTACAGAGGTAATTTTAAATTTTGACGCCTGGGGCAAGAAAAAATATTTACTCCCTCAAGCATGAACAAATTAAACTAGAATATAAATTACAAACACCCTCCATCAACTTTACACCCTGGCAGGCATAGACCTTGTAACTGCCCTGTCTGGGGCTGTCCTGCTCCTCTCACAGCTAGGACTGAAAATTAGGAATAGACGCTGTAACCATGAGATTGCAGTTTGTGATTTGTTCTCTTACTCCCATGTTAATTGGCTCTTAGCAAGACATTGTCCCTAATATGTGAGTGTGTGTGTGTGTGTGTGTGTGTGTGTGTGTGTGTGTGTGTGTGTGTGTGTGTGTGTGTGTATACTGTATGCAGTAGGGAATATAGGTTGTAAGCTCCACTGGGGCAGGTACCGATGTGAATGGCCAAACATTCTAGGTGAGGGGTGCTTCTTTAAGCATGCACAGCTTGAGTTATAGCTTTGTAGAGTTGCTGTCCAAGTGTTACAGCACTTGTCTTACTTATTGGGTCCGGCAGCGCTTGTCTTGTGGATCTGCAGTGGGTCTGCTGCTAGCAGCTGCACACTGGTGCCCAGTGCAGTAAGTGTCTCTGTGGTTGGGCTTCCTTCCCTGTCTGTGGCTTCTACCCTCTCCTGTCGGTAACAAGTGGATGCTTCTCCGATAAGGACATGTGCGCCATTCTGTTTGACACTTCAAGGGCCAAACACAACATTAATTTTAAGTTTGGCACCAAATTTGAATCACCGCCCTACAAAAGGGAGTCTCTAAACAATGACAAGTGCCAGAGTATAGGCTCCTAAACCGTACAACGTTATAGTCTCAGTGCTTCCTTGTGAGTTTCCTAGTGGAATGCTGTACCTATTTCCTGTTACTCCGAGTTCCAGTTCCTGAACCCGAGTTTTCCCATCTGGTCCCGACCCAGTCTGATGACTCTGTTGCTATACACTTCATTGTGAATTATCAGTTCCAACTCTTTATACCAGCGTTTCGGGCACAGCAGTGAAATCAACATCTCCTTATGTGGTCCCTGGTGAAAACTATGGGCACGTTAGACTCATTGGCTGTTTTGGGTATTAGCCAATCCTAAACTACAGGTCAGTATCCACACTATACACCCGTGAGTTTGCAACCGAATACATGGATGATGCTGGTAATCTGTTTCCTAAGGAACTACTGGAACCTCTCCTTCCCAGAGTCAAGGAAGCAAGAGCATTACTAGTCCCAGATAAATCAGTACCTGCAGACTCTTGTGCAGTGGGTTGACACTATGCAGCCTGCACCACCTTCTGCAGCATTCGTTCAGACTGCAGGAGCTTCAGCACAATTATGGATTCCAAATCCCTCAAACTTTGATGGGGACCCCAATAACTGTTGGGGGTTCCTGAATCGGTGTTCAATACAATTCAAGATACAGAGTGCAAATTTCCCCCCTGACAGAACAAAAGTGGCTTACATTATCTTCCTGTTATCCAGACAGTCCTTAGTCTGGGCTTCTCTCTTGTGTGAGAGGAATGATCCTCTAGTGTACAATTGTACCAACATCTTGGAAGTTTTTAATTAGTCTTTGATGAGCCCGGACAGGTGACATCAGCTGCATCAGCTATTTTGCATCTGAAACTGGGGACCCAGTCCATAGGACAATTTGCTGTGCAGTTCAGAACTCTTGCCTCCTTGGTTGGATGGAACAATGAAGATCTGGTTGCCACATTCATGCAGGGCTTGTCAAATTGAGTCAAAGATAGTCTGGTGTCCATAGAACTGCCGTCATCCTTGGATGATCTAATATCTTTGTGCATCAGGGTGGATCTCCACCATAGGGAGAGAGCACAGGAAAGAGAACAGTCATGAAGCTTCAGTTTCAAATTAGCTACTCGATTCACTCTTCCTGATGTACCCCCTGATGAACCTATGCAGGTCTGGAAATCATGCCTACCTGCTGAAGAGAGAGAGAGAACGAAGGTTTAAAAATTAGCTGTGCTTATATTGTGGTGATCCAGGTCATCTTCTCACCACTTGTCTCAACTGTCTGGAAAACGAGAGGAGCTAATTGATCGTAGGGTGGTCAGATTAGGTTCATATCAACACATTCCAAAAGAAAATAACTCTTCTCAGTTTACTGTTGAAGTATCATTGTTACTAGAGAAACTTTCTGAACTACTCAAGACCTTTCTGGATTCTGGTGCCAACAGTAACAACTTTACGGCCAAGAAAATTCAGGAGCTCAGAATTTCTACTGAGTCATTGCAGACTCCTCTCTGTATAATCGACGTTGATTGGAAAAAAAATTCATACAGCTACCATTTGCTTTCAAACTTAGAATCTAACCATACAGGTTGGCACTCTCCACAAGGAGTTAAACTCCATCTATGTGCTTCCATCAGCTGAGACACCTATTATTTTGGGTCTTCAATGGTTATCTTTACACGTCCTCACCTTGGATTGGAGCAAACCACAAGTTCTGCTCTGGGAACTCAATGCCAACAGAGATGCTTTCCAGCAAACATACCTCCACATCGAGTCATTCAGAGTACCATGATAATTCAAGATGACTCACTGCCAGCTCCATATCAGTTTTTATAAGATGTGTTCACTAAGAAAGCCACTGAAACACTTCCTGTTCATCAGAATGAGATTGAACCATCATGCATATTACCTGGGAAAGTGCCTCTTCGAGTACTCCAAGAACTGGAAATGCTTATTAAACTTTACATTTTCCTCAAACCAGGATGGTTGGGTCTCCTTGTTACTGTGGACTGAGTTTGCCCATAATAAGATTTTCTACAAGACTTCTGGACTCCCTCCATTTTTCATCCAATATTGATTGCATCCTGTTCTACCTGAATTGCCAACTCACTGTATCTCTTCCATCAGTGGTACAATGAAACACTTTATCGACATCTGGAATAAAATAAAGGGAGTCTAGGCAACGCTTTTTCTCAGTACAAGTTCTTTGCCAACTAGACAAGGAAGAAAACTCACCTATTAAAACCCGGGGATAAGGTGTGGCTGTCAACTCTGCATCTGCAGTTAAAGGTTACTACCATGAAGCTGGCTTCAAGATATATCGGCCCTTTTCAAATCCTTCAGGCAGCTAACCTGGTAGCATTTTGACCTAACCTTCCAAGCTCACTCAGGATACCGAATGTATTCCATGTATTCCTCCTCAAACCTTTGGTTCTCAACCAATATTTGACACCTTGCAACCTCCCTTCCTCCATTTCACTTGATCATCAGGAGGAATTTGAAGTGAAACAAATTTTAGACTCCAGAATTTCTAGAGGTTCTGTTCAGTATTTGGTGTATTGGAAGGGATTTGGTTCTGTAGAGTGTTGTTTTCAGATATCCATTCTCCCCAACGTCTTTAGAAATGCCACTGAAAATTTCCACACGAGCCTCTAAGTCCCCACCGCTAGAAGTGGGGGTAATGTCACAATGCAGCAGAACCCAGCGCTCACTTACTGGATTTGGTGGTGCTTGTCTTGTGGATCTGCAGCAGGTGACAGGGTCCACCCGCCTGTGGTGTTTAGGCTGCAGATCCACTGCAGTAAGTGTCTCTGGCCAGCTGCCGCCCCCCCCCCCCCCCCCCCCTTCATGGCCTGGCTTCTCCTAACCTTACGGTAACAGGTGACTACAGCACTGTTTGACATTTAAAGGGCCATGCACGCCTAAAAGTGGCATCACGTTTTGCCCCAAATTTGGTTCTCATCCCTAGGAAAAGCCTGTTCCTGGTTCCTGTCACTGCGTTTTCTGTTCCTGGTTTCTGTCACCCCTGTGGTCAGTTCCCGATTTCTATCATCCTTTTTGTCCAGAAGCGTCACTGGGTGTGGTGACACCTGGTGTTCACTCTGCATTATTCCCCCAGCTCCAGGCATGGCCGCCCTGAAAAGGGGGTGTTGCCTAATAAAAAGGGAATGACCTTGCTGTCATCTCTTTCACTCTGGGGGCAGCCAGTATTTGTGGAGATGCTGGCTGGTGGCTGCCCACAGAGACTGGCCTGTGTGACTAGGGCTGGCTCTTCATCTGTGACAGGAGCCAAATGCTGCAGGAGAATATCACACTGCAGCTACCGGCTCCTATCACTGCACAAGAGCGGGTACTTTGGTGTCACCCGTTCTGAGGGTGACACCTAGGTGTGGGCTGCACCTGTCTTGTGACGCTACTGACGACTCCATGTACAACTCATGATTATCAATTCTATCTTAAGTGAATACCAGGCCCCATATTTAAGAACCCAGACAGAGGGTCGCAACCTGCATGTTGGGTGCAGCATAGTCTGCCCTCTGCACCCGTACCCAGGTGAAAACTACTGGCAAATTAGACTCTGCGCCTCTGTTATGGGTATTAGCTAATCCTAAAGTACAGATCATCATCCACAATTTCCATCCATGATTTTGCGACACCAAAAATGTACTGTGTGGATTTTTTCAGTCATATACAAGGCAGAGGATGTGATGTGACAGTGACTGAACTAGCCATAGAAACCCATTGTTGAACTTTATGAGTTTCCATCATTCCACTATCCTAAGTAAGTGTGAGGGTCTCTTGTGCCTTTGGAGTGGGGAGCTCATGCTACGCTTGTTATTGTAGAGTCATCTTAGCTACGGTGACCATATTATCCCTTTTATCTGGGATGCTCATGGATTACACAGGTTCTGTGGCTGGCTGACTTCAAGCCTACATTTCAGCTGGTTTTAATCAGCCACAGAACCTGTGTAATCTATGAGCGTCCCAGGTAAAAGGGATAATATGGTCACTCTATCTTAACACTAAAAATATATTTCTCTTACGTCCTAGAGGGTGCTGGTGTCCACATTAGTACCATGGGGTATAGACGGGTCCACCAGGAGCCATTGGCACTTTAATAGTTTAATAGTGTGGGCTGGCTTCTCCCTCTATGCCCCTCCTACCAGACTCAGTTTAGAAAATGTGCCCGGAGGAGCGGGTCACAGCTATGGGAGCTCTACAGAGCTTCTTTAGAAAAAGTTTATTTTCTTTCTTTTCTGAGTTTTTTGTTTTACAGGGAGGCTGCTGGCGACAGCCTCCCTGCAGCAAGGGACTGGGGGGGGGGGAGCAGTGTCCGCCCTGCGGGGTCTTGAGCCACTGCTCCCGCTGACTGAACGTTAGGCTTCAGAGGGGTCTGATCGTGCCCCACCGCAGGGGAACGCTTTCCCCGGCAGCCGGCCACCACCCCCTCGGGAACTGAAGATGGCTAGTGAGTCACTGTCCCCCCTTGCAAGCGGGGGGACAGTGTGAAGAAGGCAGCCTTAGGGTAGGGAGCGTGGTCTCACCCGCGCTCCGTGATGGCTCAGCGGTACTGCGGTGCGGCGCTGGGAGGGGCGCCCTGGGCCAGGGCCGGACCCTACACTGTCCACTGAAGTCTGTCGGGGTCTGCGGATCCAGGCCAGTGCAACTCCTCCAGCCAGTATAATCTTTCGGTGAGTGGGAAGACAGCGCCATTGAGGGGGCGGAGCTTCTCCTCAGAGCGGACCCAGCAGTATTCAGCGCCATTTTCTCCTGCCTGCACTTACTACAGTGGAACCAGGTACCTCCAGAGCAATCTCCAGCTATCTGTACGGTACCAAGGGGGTTGTAGAATGGGGGGGGGGGGGCTGTATACAGGCTGTGTCACCTATTAAGGGACACAGTCAGCGCTGGTTAGGGACTCCCTATACCTTTGATAGCGCTGTGTGTGGGTTGGCTCCAATCTCTGTGTCTCTCTGACATTCTTGGGGGGGGGGAACTCTGTCTTCATAATACCCTGTGTGTTTGTGGGGTGTTTGAGTGTGCGCGCAACATGTCTAGGGACACTGTTTCATATACTGCAGAGGATTTGTCTTCCCAGGAAGACTCCATTCCATGTAATCAGGATTGCACTGTCTTAGCACAGATCCCAGCTAGAGAGCCAGAATGGTTAGTCTCTCTGAGGGGTATTATTTCTCAGATTTCTGATAGAGTTGCTAGGACTGAGCATGCCACTCAGGTCTTCCAGTCCTCTATGGTTGTATGGTCTGATACTGCATCCTTGGGGTCCCCTGAAGTGCATTCTCACAAACGTGCACTTGCAATTTTGCAGGATGACACGGACACCGACTCTGATGCTGCAGACGGGGATGTGTTGAATGGGACAGCATCACTTGCCCAGGGGGTGCAGTTGATGATTGAGGCTGTTAGGGATGTTTTACACATTTCGGACACAGCTTCGGAACAGGTGGAGGAGGCCTTCTTTACGGATTATAAGGAGCCCCCCCTCACTTTCCCGGCATCCAAAGAATTGAATGCTATCTTTGAAAAGGCATGGGAAACTCCGGAAAAGAAATTCCAGATTCCCAAGAGGGTCTTGGTGGCTTTTCCCTTCCCTGAGGAAGATAGGAAGAGATGGGAGTCCCCGCCGATAGTCAACGCCTCTGTCTCCAGGCTGTCTAAACAGGTGGTATTACCGGTCCTGGGATCTACCGCGTTAAATGACCCGGCAGATCGCAAGGTGGATGCTACGCTGAAATCCATTTACATGGCTTCGGGGCTATATTGCGGCCTACTATAGTCTGTGCTTGGATTGCTAAAGCTATTGCCAGGTGGTCAATCACTCTGCAGGAGGAATCGACTACGCTGGACAAAGGTGACGTTGATTTATTTTTACGTAATATTCAGGATTCTACAGGGTTCCTGGTGGATTCCATGAAGGACCTGGGTTCCATGGCTGCGGGGATCTCCTCCATGTCTGTCTCAGCTCGCAGAGGTCTCTGGCTGTGCAACTGGTCTGCGGAATCTAGGAAGTGTATGGAGGGCCTACCATACAAAGGTCAGGCTCTCTTTGGGGAGGTGCTGGATGCGTGGATTGCCACGGCTACCGCGCGCAAGTCTCCTTTCTTCCCCTCAGCTGCACTGACTACGAAGAAGCCTTTTTCCTCTACCACGTCACAGTCCTTTCGGCTCGCAAGGCCTAGAAAGAATAAGCCTTCGAACACCTTCTTCAGAGGTGGTCGTGCCAAAGGAAAGAAACCTGCTCCCGCAGGTTCCCAGACCCAGAAGCCCGCTTCTGATACCCCTAAGTCCTACGCATTACGGTGGACAGCTAGGCCTGGAGGAAGGTCAGGTGGGGGAAAGACTCCGGCAGTTCAGCCACGTCTGGGTATCGTCGGGTCTGGACCCCTGGGTTCTGGATATAGTGTCCAGAGGGTACAGACTGGAGTTTCAAGATCCCCCGCCTCACCGTTTCTTCAAGTCAGGCTTGCCAGCTCTGCTGGCAGACAGGACAATTCTTCTGGAGGCCATCAGAACATTGGTGGTGTCAGAGGTCATTGTTCCGGTCCCACTTCAGCAGTGGAACAAGGGTTATTATTCGAACCTTTTTGTGGTACCGAAACCAGATGGTTCGGTACGGCCTATTCTTAACTTAAAATCTTTGAACCCTTATCTCAGGGAGTTCAAATTCACGATGGAATCTCTGAGAGCTGTCTCAGGACTGTCGGAGGGGGAGTTCCTGGTGTCCCTGGACATCAAGGATGCTTACCTCCACATTCCCATTTGGGCGCCGCATCAGGCATATCTCAGGTTTGCTCTGATGGACAATCACTATCAGTTCCAGGTGCTGCCGTTTGGCCTCTCCACAGCACCAAAGATCTTCACCAAGGTGATGGCGGAGATGATGGTTCTCCTCCGCAAATAGTGGGTGAACATAATTCCATATCTGGACGATCTCCTGATCAAAACGTCGTCCAGGGAGAGGTTGTTGCATTCAATCGCACTCATGACACGGCTGCTCAGGAGGCACGGTTGGATCCTGAACCTTCCAAGTCTCATCTGGAGCCGACAAGGTGGCTATCTTTCCTGGGAATGATCCTCGACACGGAAGTGCAGAGGATATTTCTCCCAGTGGAGAAAGCGTTGGTGTTTCAAGCAATGGTCCGGGAGGTCCTAAAGCCTGCCTGGGTATGGGTTCATCAATGCTTACACCTTCTGGGGAAGATGGTTGCTGCCTACGAGGCTCTGTAGTACGGCAGTTTTCATGCTCGACCCTTTCAGCTGGACCTATTGGACCAGTGGTCGGGCTCTCACCTACACATGCACAAAAGGATACTCCTGTCTCCGAAAGCCAGGATTTCACTCCTCTGGTGGCTGCAACTTCCGCACCTTCTGGAAGGGAGAAGGTTCGGAATTCAAGACTGGATCCTTCTAACCACAGATGCAAGTCTAAGAGGTTGGGGAGCAGTCGCTCTGGGGAAACCTTTCAGGGACGATGGTCGGATAAAGAATCACTTCTCCCAATAAACATCCTTGAAATCAGGGCCGTTTACAACGCCCTTCTGCAAGCAGCACACCTTCTACAGGATCGGGCTGTTCAGGTGCAGTTGGACAATGTGACCACAGTGGCCTATATGAACCGACAAGGCGGAACGAAGAGCAGGGCTGCCATGTCAGAGGTATCAAAAATCCTCATCTGGGCAGAAAGGCACGCTGTGGCAATGTCGGCTATCTTCATGCCGGGCGTAGACAACTGGGAAGCAGACTTCCTCAGCAGACACGATCTCCATCCAGGGGAGTGGGGCCTCCATCCGGAGGTGTTCGAGGAGGTAACTGGTTGGTGGGGGGTTCCCCACATAGACATGATGGCCTCAAGCCTCAACAAGAAGCTACGGAGGTACTGTTCCAGGTCAAGAGACCCACAGGCAGTGGCGGTGGACGCACTGGTAACACCGTGGGTGTTCAAGTCAGTGTATGTGTTCCCTCCACTTCCTCTGATACCAAAGGTTCTTCAGCTCGTGAGAAGAACAAAGGTTCTGGCAATCCTCATTGCTCCGGACTAGCCAAGGTGGGCTTGGTACACGGATCTGCTGGATCTTTTGCTGGAAGATCCACAGCCTTTACCTCTTCGGGAGGATCTGCTTCTGCAGGGGCCGTTTGCTTATCAAGACTTACCGCGGCTACGTTTGACGGCATGGCATGCTTATTCCACGGCAGGATTGCCGTGTCCGAGATCTGTAAAGGCCCACTCTACTCGTAAAGTGGGCTCTTCCTGGGCGGCTGCCCGGGGTGTCTCGGCGGTACAACTCTGCCGAGCAGCTACTTGGTCTAGGTCAAACACGTTTGCCAAGTTTTACAAGTTCGATACTTTGGCCTCTGATGACCTGAAGTCTGGTCAAGCAGTGTTGCAGGAGCCTCCACGCTCTCCCTCCCGTACTGGGAGCTTTGGTACATCCCCATGGTACTAATGTGGACCCCAGCATCCTCTAGGACGTAAGAAAAAATAGGATTTTGGTTTATTTACCGGTAAATCCTTTTCTCGTAGTCCATAGAGGATGCTGGGCGCCCGCCCAGTGCTTCGTTTTCCTGCATTGGTTTTATGGTTCAGTGTTACCTGGTTCCTAGGTAAGTTCTGCGTTATTTACTTTTTCAGCTGTTGCTGAGTTGTTTTGGCGTGTTGGCCGATTCGCATGTTTGTGTTAGCTGGTATGAATCTCGCCACTATCTGTGTAATTCCTTCTCTCAAAGTATGTCTCCTCCTCGGGCACAGTTTCTAGACTGAGTCAGGTAGGAGGGGCATAGAGGGAGGAGCCAGCCCACACTATTAAACTCTTAAAGTGCCAATGGTTCCTGGTGGACCCGTCTATACCCCATGGTACTAATGTGGACCCCAGCATCCTCTACGGACTATGAGAAAAGGATTTACCGGTAGGTAACCAAAATCCTATTTTTACCCTCATGGTTTATCCATAAATTTCAGTTTTATGATTTAATTGTCCTTTAATTCAATGCCAGGAATAATTTTTAATTTAGTGTATTTTAGTTATGGTACTCCATTACAGAGAAATCCTTCTCCTGTAAGACACGTGCATGACAAATAATCTGCATTCCAGATACTTACACTTACAAGAAACAGGGCTTGTATGAGAGTAGGATTGTAATTAGCCCCAAGGACTATCTTTTTACAAATGAGACCTGATGCCGACCTAGGTATAGGTTGACTTCTCATACGTCTACCTTACCCCTAGGGGTCATATAGTGTAGATCAGTTAACAACTGTTGTTATAATATGGGTCTCCTGGCAGAGGTTCTTACCTCTTACACAGTGGGCGCATATTTGAAGTTTCTCATTTTTCCTAGAGAGTAAAGGAGTTAGAATAGAAATTTTTGATGATCCCTTTGCAGAAATAAAATATTGGTATTATCAAGTGCACACATTAAAACATATGAAAACTCGGAAAAGTTTTTAAATAGTTAAACTAGATTTCTGTTAACATAAAAAAAAAAATCAATTTATAATCTTACAAAATGTCACCATATGTTCCTATTTTGTTTCATCTGTACTCATCTTATATACTCATCTCCTATTCTGCAAATTAATCAATTGTTTTGCCACTTAGAGTAGCATCGATCTCTGCACGGACACCTTTAAATTGTGATGATTTGATTTTGTTCCCATTTCAAATTACAGAAGGATCAGTAATCTATGAGGACTCTAAATTCTACTTAGATTTTTTTTGTCTTCTGCAGTGAACACAATTACAATTTAGGAAAGGTTGAACTTGAATAACTTGTAACTTTTTGAAACTTTATAAGCTTTGAATATACAGTATAATAGATAGATATATCGATAGTGTGGTTCAGCATGATTCCACTTGAGGTTAATGTGGAATGGTAGGATTTTGCAGGATTGGAGCAGCAGCAATAGGCCTGATGGAATCCAGTCTGGGTATTAGCTGTTGTAAGGCACAGCTGTGCTAATCATTAGAATTTGTCCGCTACGTTTAAAAATGTGTTTGTTCAGTATGTCATGGCACCTGATGCCAGCAAGTAGCCAGGTGATAGGTTGGGGGTCTGGGGTTATATTAGGAGCCGTTTGGAATCTGTACTCTTTGTGTTTACCAGAACTTGGAAAGTTGCTGTTTTAAAGTCTGCCTGTAAAACTTGTCCTGCAAATCCTGCATGAACTGTGTAACCTGACTGATGTAGAAATAAAGTGAGTTGGACTGTACTCTGTCTATGTGGTTCTGTCACGATAGATAGATAGATAGATAGATAGATAGATAGATAGATAGATAGATAGATAGATAGATAGATAGATAGATAGATAGATTGATTTGGGGTGAAACATATACACGTCTATGCGAAACATGCTTCCATGGCAATAGAACACTGAATCGCCAGATATTTCACTCTATCATACAATTTTGCTGTTATACTTTTATTGTAGATGTAATAAGATTACATCTTGGCCAAGATGTTGGTTGGAGGTGGGCTGGTTGGAACAATACCCTGGACGGTATATAATATTAGTAGATCTACAGATATACTGTACCTGCTGAGATCGCTCTGCTCAGCAGGTACACTGTATGCTACGTTACAGTGTTTTCCTGGAAATCACTGTAAAATAGCATTTCATATGCAGATACAGCCATAGTCGCACGCAGAATATATGCATGCAGCATATCATTTTAATCAGCATAAGCTGCTTGTGCGTCCTAGTCACATAGCCATGCAAATAAGATGTATTTTCAACAAAAACAGACACCCAATGTTAGAAGGGCTGCTCGGGAGCTGACGGCTGATTCACATCAGGCATCTCCAGCTGCACAGCGTATTGAGGCAAGATGTATGAGGACACGTCTGTACCATACTCACCTATTGCTGTGCACGCAGTAAGAGGTGGAACAAAAAATTGTTTACACTTACTCTACGCACTTTGGGTACTTTTCTGTAACATGGTCCAAGGAGACAGAAGACTATAAACAGAGCCTTGTTTGACCGGCTGTTGTCTTACTTTTCAACAAGAGACAATTTGAGGAATCCAAGGAGTTAATTACTGCTATGTGTCAGATGCCATGAACCAGACAAACAAGAGGTAAATGAAGAAGCGTGGAAATGGTATAACTATTCACCATCTGCCCAGTGCTGTAGAGGCAGATGCTCAGTAAGGCAAGTAACGCATTCACTCTTCCCTGCTTCCTTATTGGCACTGTCACCATGCATTCAGGATACGGTACGAAGTAGTAAGGAATAAACCGGTGTTATCCGTCTTCTTTTCCTGCAATGATGGATAATTGGCCTGTGAATATATGGATGCGCGTGTGGGTGTAAGTGAGAAAATGAGCCATTCTGTATGATGAATTGTAGATAAGTCTTTGCTGCCTGTTTACTGTGTGTTTTCTGCATGCAGGCCATTATAATCTAAATCTACAATTGCACTCATTGCTAGTCACAGTTCCTTTGATCTCAATTTTCCTTTGTGTTGTTACCACAATGGCTGTTTAGCATACCTGCATCTTTACACTGGTTTGACACATATTCCTACTTAGTTTGGTGCATATCCCCTTATAAGTTTGTATTTCCTTCTGAAAGTTATAAATAATAGCCCCCCTCCCATACACACACATAACTGTTTAATGATCTCCTATGTAACTCCTGTATCCCTAGCCCTGCAGACTGTGACTTCACCTTAATCCATGAGTGTTACAGAACCCCCTGCTAATTCAGTATTGACTGTCTTGACTGGCAAACAGTTTGACCATGCTGTGTAGATTTTTCCACTGCACTGCCCTTTCTTTGTTCCCTGTTAATCAATGTGTGCTTTCTAATGTCAAAGTCCCTCTATAGCCACAATTTTGACTTTTCCACATCTTAAGCTTTAAAATATGATCAGGAGTTGAAACATATGT
Source organism: Pseudophryne corroboree (assembly GCF_028390025.1). Taxonomy (NCBI): domain Eukaryota; kingdom Metazoa; phylum Chordata; class Amphibia; order Anura; family Myobatrachidae; genus Pseudophryne; species Pseudophryne corroboree. Next base: position 116,693,307 of record NC_086452.1, on the reverse strand, counting down.
GGAGGGCTGGCAACCAGCCTGTTTGGGGCAGAAATTGCATTTGTGTTGCTAATTAACAGCACAAACACAGTTTACTGTAGGCAGGCTCGGACTGGCCCACAGGGGTACAGGGGAAACCACCGGTAGGCCCCAGTGCCTGGGGGGCCCTCCTCCTCTAGGAATCAGGTTCTAGACTGTGCACTTGAATTATATATTATACATGTTACCTTATACTGCACAGGATTATGATGCATTCACAGGGCCGGTTCTAGACCTTGTGGGTTTCCTTCCCCCCCCCCCCCCCCCCCCCCGAGACGGCGAAATAAGGTTAGTGCGCGCCTTTGGCGCGCATACAAAATGGGGGCGTGGCTTCATAGGAAAGGGGCGAGGTCAGTTTTGCTCCCTGTAGTTGTGCACCCTGTAGAGCTGTGCCCACAGTAGCTGTTGTGCCCCCTGCAGCTGTGCCCCCATTAGTTGTGCCCCCCTTTGTGTCCCCTTGCAGCTGTGCCCCCATTAGTTGTGGCCCCAGTAGTTGTGCCCCCATTAGTTGTGCCCCCCTTTGTGTCCCCCTGCAGCTGTGCCCCCATTAGTTGTGGCCCCAATAGTTGTGCCCCCCTTAGTGTGCCCCCATTAGTTGTGCCCCCTGCAGCTGTGCCCCCATTAGTTGTGCCCCATTAGTTGTGCCCACAAGTAGCTGTGCACCTAGTATAAAAAATAAAAAATACTTACCAGCCCCGTTCCTGTTCCCGACCACTGCACTCTGCGCCGGCGCCACTCCTCTGATCTATGGGAGAGACATCATGACGTCTCTCCCATAGCGCTGCACAGAAAGGTACTATCCGCGAAGGGCAACTAGACGCTACCTCACTGCGCGTCTAGATTCCCTTCGCGGAGAGGACCTTTTCAAAACCACTGCCGCCGCCATCCTAGTTAATAGCGGCTCTTGCCACGGCGGCAGCTCCCCCGGGACAAAAGTACTGCTTGCCCGTGGCTAGAGCCGCTACTGTGCATTCACTACAGTACAATGCTGGCATTAATTACTATATAAATTATCAATAAGTCCAGACCAGGTACTCTATAATGGTTAGCCAAACCTCTGTGGTGGCTGGCCACACCCCCTTTGGAGGCTGGCCACACCTCTAATCATGGGCTCTTACCACTGCATACCCCCGGTGGGCCCTTCATGCTCCAGTCCGACACTGACTGTAGGATCTGATACGGCAGTGTTACTGTGCATGTGTGAATTGAGTATATGCATGCACACTGCAAGAGGGACACAGGGCTGGAAGGGGTGAAAGGATCCCTCTTAGCAACGTGAGCCTCCTTTCCATAGAAAGGAACAAGTCTCTGGGAAATAACTCTATCTGAAGATGGCGTCACCTCCCACAGTCAAGTTCAGAAACTTATGTACGGTATTTTCAGAGCTCGATGAATTGGATAATGATTACCTACTGCCGGAAGTTGCTGGAGACTCGGTCGGATCTCCCGAATTCCCACCCACTTTCAAAGTGGCCAGGCTGTGGAGAAAACATGGGGAATCCCAGATCTAGTTTGAGGCGGCGGGGCTACATAACAAGAAATCAAGTCACTTAGCCCCTCAAATAAATCAAGTCACTTAGCCCCACCGATTTCTTGATGACCCGCTAACAGCAGCATTTTTGTGCTATGGGGCGAGGCCTAATGATGTGTTAGACTTGCCCCACCCTCTGAAGTTGCATGCAGCGTCTCCTCTCTAGGCTTCTCCTGGAGAGGAATCCTAAAAAGTAGGTACATATGAACTGCAGAGGTCCCCACAGTAGTGTATTTCAATGAAATCTCTGAGTCCTGCATTACCCTATTTAATGAATGGGTCTAGTAATGGCCTACAATAAGGGATAATCTTCAGCAAAAACACCCATTTCACCAGAGAGATATATTTTTTTCTGTATAGTAAATAGGCACCATAGTGATATGCATATTCAAGCACTTGGTGATCCAAAAATCATTGTGTGTCAGCACCTTTAGGGGTAGATGTATGAAGCAGTGAAAAGAGTGGAGAAGTGAGCCAGTGGAGAAGTTGCCCATAGCAACCAATCAGGTAGCATTTCTCAAGTGCATTCTATAAAATTATATGTAGCAACTGATTGGTTGCCATGGGCAAGTTCTCCACTAGCTCACTTCTCCACTCTCTTCACTGCTTCATACATCTCCCCCTTAGTTATAAATAAGGTTCCACTGACATACCTCCCAACATTACCCTCTCCAGGAGGGACACAATGTTCTGCTCCTCGACTTTTCTCTTAATTTATGATTGCCATCATTTCAGCACAGGTGTTGGCAACCATACATTAAGAGGGAAGTCCAGGAGCAGAGCATTCTGTCCCTCCTGGAGAGGGTCATGTTGGGAGGTATGCACTGAGCAGTGTTTTAGTAAAACCCTTCACATTTTATATAGAAAGCACTGGCCTAGAAACTGTTGTGCAAATCGCCTACGTACTGTAGGTAAGCATCAATAAGAACCTAGAAATAATCTACACGTGATAAACTTCAACCTGAACTCTATAAATACATATTGGAAGCTGATGAGAGCAGCACTAATACCTTGTTTTCATCAGGGACTTAGTTCAGCTTTGCAGTAGGTGTGAGTTTTTGCTTTCTGAATGATTTCACCTGCTCGCTTACAGCACAGATGCTTTGCTGTGTGACACGTCAGCAGCCTGGCAATCCGGACAGATTGCGTGCTGAGTGCTGTTCCCTGAGCACACTGTGAAGGAGGTTTAAGTTAGAAATATATCATAAACTCATTAGACGAGTCATATTTTCCCTGTTGTCTGCATATTGGGGGTCATTCCAAGTTGATCGCTCGCTAGCAGTTTTTAGCAGCCGTGCAAACGCTATGCCGCCGCCCACTGGGAGTGTATTTTAGCTTAGCAGAAGTGCGAATGGTTCTATCGCAGAGCGCCTGCAAAAAAATTTGTGTCGTTTCAGAGTAGCTCAGAACCTACTCAACGCTTGCGATCACTTCCGACTATTCAGTTCCGGATTTGACGTCACAAACATGCCCTGCGTTCGCCCAGCCACGTCTGCGTTTTGCCTGGCACACCTGCGTTTTTTCAAACACTCCCTGAAAACGGTCAGTTGCCACTCAGAAAAGCCCACTTCATGTCAATCACTCTGCGGCAACCAGTGCGACTGAAAGGCATCGCTAGACCCTGTGCAAAACTGCATCATTCGTTGTGCCCGTACGTCGCGCGTGCGCATTGCGCAGCATACGCATGTGCAGAACTGCCATTTTTTAGCCTGATCGCTGCGCTGCGAACAAATGCAGCTAGTGATCAACTCTGAATGACCACCCTTCTGCAAACTGTCACATTACAAGCAGAGATGTGCACAGACCCCCGTGTTTTGGTTGGGCTCTAAATCCTCGTCATGTTTTAGTTTTGGAAAAACCACTCTCAAGTGTCTTTAAAATTTATAAAAACAGCTGAAATCATGTCATTTGGGCCTGTCTTGTGCCTACATTATTATTAACATCACTGACATTCCTTTCCAGTCAGTGTGAAATGACACCTGCAATCATGAGAGAGGGACTTACATGCCATCCTGAACACGTCAGATTCAGTTTTAGATCCAAGATCAGAACTTGGTTTGAATGACCCAAGCCTGGACTCGGTTCATCTCAGAACCCCAAAGCCACACGAGCCTGGTCATGGTTCCACTCGAAACCCCAAAGTTCAGATGTGTTCGGTTTTCAGCATAACTGAACCGCTCATCTCTAATTACAAGTATCCCATAGTAACATATCCCAGGCGCCAACACCCCTGAGCTGTTTAATTAGAAATTTAGTAGAATTTTCCAAAAAAATTCTGGGGAATATTCACTGCATGACATGTTAGGCCACAACATTTTCCTATCAAACTGTGTAATGTAGGCTTAGATGCTCCCAGCCCCACTCCAAACACACCTCATAGTACATTGCATGGACTGTCATTGATCCAGCTATGGTATAATCATACCCTATATTTTCCCCCAAAATGTGAAGTTAGGAATAATATAGGGGTCTATGTACTAATACTTGGAGAGAGATAAAGTGGACGGAGATAACGTACCAACCAATTAGCTCCTGTCATTTTTCAAGCAAAGCCTGTAACATTGCATTTAGGAACTGACTAGCTTGTACTTTATCTCCATCCACTTTATCTCTCTCCAAGGCTCAGTACATAGGGGTCATAGTGCAGGATGACATTTCATGGAATAACATAGCAGAAAGATGAACTGGAAGATTTTATTTCTGGAAAAGGGGTGTCTATCAAAACAGCCTATTCAGTGTCATATCTACAGTGGCAGGGTGTGTGATGCACACTAGCCCCTGGATCACAGGTGGCCTCGTGTTGTACACCTTTATCCCGGAATAGACCGCACTGTGGGGGTAATTCAGAGATGAACACAGATGGCATTCATCTCCGCACATGCTGGAGGCCACATGCTGGAGGCTGCACATGTTGGGGGCTGCCCAGCACAGGGCAAGGTCGTCCAGCATGTGTGAGGCCACCCCTTGATGCGTCCGTAATTAGATTGGGGAGGCATTGGATCTTAAGGGCCATACGGACTAGTCAACTTTTTTAAAAGATATGGACGATACAGACAATTTTGAAAGCTATATTGCTCAAGTCATCTAGTGTGTATGGCCCTCCTGACGGCCGATGCGCGCACCTGTGCTCGATAAGAGCAGGTCGCGGTTCGGCCGTGCGTGCAGCTCAATTTCAGCAATGTAACTTGTGACATCGCTCGTCACGGCATGTGTGTACAGAGCCATGATGAGTGATGTGCACAATGTGACATTGCTCCTCCTCCCGTCACTCTCCGGCTCCATCTTACCAGCCGCTGCCGCCCGCCCCGCCGCTGGCACAGAGCCGCACACCGCACAGCCACAGCTTCTGAGCTTCCTTCACAGTGTACAGTCAGTGTGAGTCACCGCCACAGCCAATGTACAGCCCACATCCACTGTGCCACCAATGATTCTCACCCACTGCCCCACAATGTACAAGCCACATTTTATTTAAACTCTTCCACTGTGCCACCAATGATGTCCACATACTGTATGTATATATAGATATGTATAGATATGTGTGTGTGTGTGTGTGTGTGTGTGTGTGTGTATATATGTGTGTGTGTGTGTGTGCGCACAGTATATATATATATATATATATATACATATATATATATATATATATATACATACATACATACAGTACCAGTCAAAAGTTGGCACATTCTCATTCATTTGAATGAGAAAGTGTGTCCAAACTTCTGATTGGTACTATATATATATGGGTGTGTGTGTGTGTGTATATATATATATATATATATATATATATATATACACACACACTGTATATGTGTGTGTATATTATATACAGTAAATACACATATATTTTTATATATTTAATAAAAAAAAATATATATATAGAGAGAGGGAGAGAGATAGATAGATAGATAGATAGATAGATAGATAGATAGATAGATAGATAGATAGATAGATAGATAGATAGATACAGCGATGGATGGCACTCCGGTCTCATTTCAGACACAAAAAGTAGGACACAAGTCTCCTTTATGTGATCAGCGTTTCATGACCTTTATGTAATTTCGTCAGGATACAAATGAACAATAAAAAGTACATACCATTTATAGAAACACCACGGTGTCCGCTTCCACGCCAAAACGCACATCCGGGATTGCGGTGACATCATCAAGTAGCGCGGCCGCGCCGGCGTTCCTACAATCCCTCTGGTGTTGCTAGGCAGCGAGTGTCCGTCACCATAACAACTAAAGATAAACAAAAATATAGAAAATACGTGCGGCAGATAGACGAGGCTACTACTGTACACAGACAGAGATTACTACTCATGTACCAAATAAGTATCCTTATACAAAAAGTCTATCTATGCGCATTTCTTTTGAAAAACTGACTAGACAAATCAATAAATGCAATTTATCAAGAACTGCTTCTATAAAAAACAATTGTAGGATAATTGCTCGTGTAAGCCCAGAGGGTGCAGAGTCTGTAGTTCATGAATCCACAAGGACTCTTTTCTTAATAAGGCCCTAGCTCTATCACCTCTTCTTGTATTCGGGGCAATCCAATCAATCATTTTGTATTTAAGCATTGCTAAATTATGTCTGGCATTTTTTAAATATTGGGCAACCGGTTGATCATTTGGTTTATCCTCTATTGCCTACCGGATTGCTGACCTGTGCATCATCATGCGTACCTTAAACGCCCTAGTGCAGTGGTTTCCAAACTTTTTTGAATCACGGCGCCCTAGAATATCAGAATTTTTTTCAAGGCACACCTAGGCCAAAAATTTCTTATTGAGAAATTTAGAAATAAATATTACATTAAGTAGATCGCGTTTATATGTCATCCTTAGGGTCAGTTGTGTGGTGAGGGACAGGATTCGCTTCTGTTTGTCTACATAGTTTATTACTGGCAGCCACCAGCACTGGTTTTGCCTATTATATTGACCATGAATCATTTGAATTGGTTCTGGACCACCAACCCAGGGCACCCCTGCAAGTGTCCCGAGGCACCCAGGGAGCCACGGCACACAGTTTGGGAACCTCTGCCCTAGTGGTTTTGCCAATATACAGAAGCCCACATGGGCATTTAATATAATAGACCACATAGGATGAATTGCAGATTAGAGGGTACCGAATGTTATACCCGAACGAGGATGTGTAAAAAAAATCTCCTGAGTCCAGATATTGACAGGTCACACGCAGGCACCTGTAAATACTTGGTTTTCTACTCAGAAAATGAGTCTTTGGTCAAGACAAGGGTAAAAATGTAAAAAAAGAAAAGGTAAAAAAAGCATAATAAGAGCATAGACAAGGGAAGTATTATATTAAAATTAAGTGGTAAAGGAAAAATAAAGTTAATTTAGCATGATGGAGAATGTTACCTGACCAGGCTGAGTCTTTTAGCAGAACGTTAATGACTGCTACACAGTAACGTTATCTTAAATAAAATGCATGTGAAACGAGCACCCTCTAACTGATTTATATGTCATCTTGGTTAATGTAACAGATTCTGAAATATACCGGTAGTTAAAATAGCAATTCAAATTCCTATATGTAGCTTGGTGTTGCTGTCTTAATAATTGTTGAAGTTATTGAGAGGATTTCACTTGTTCTTTAAGCAAATTTCCAGACTATTCCACCATAGAACAATGCTGTTAGTATCGGGAAGGTTGTAGGTAATACATAAATTGGGACTGTCTCACCTAATTCAGGCTGTTGCAAGGTATGTTTAAGGCCAGATACGTGTGAGCACTTATTTTTAGAGATGAGCGGATTCGGTTTTACTCGGTTTTACTCGGTTCTCAAAACCGAATCTTATTGGCTATCCAAAACACGTGACATCCGTGAGCCAATAAGATTCGGTTTTGAGAACCGAGTAAAACCGAGTAAAACCGAATCCGCTCATCTCTACTTATTTTAAGCCCATAATACCAGTACCCTTAGTTCAAGCTCAAGTACAGCTGCACCAAGGAAGGAATCATCAAGCGTTCAGATTGTCACTGTGCATCGACATCCTGTTCATTATCAATTTGACCTGAGGGAACTATGGATGCAAAACAAATGCTTATGTGTATCTACCCTTAAAGATTTTCAGGCTTGGTCTCTCGTGAGAGACCAATGTGTTGACTATTCACATGTTTTTATGACCTTAATAAAACATTTCAAGTTACAAGTCTGAAAAGTTCTCCCCTCGTTTAAGTATTGCGGGACTTTAGGCCTGATTCAAGGAAAGACAGAGTTCTAATTTTTGTTTGCAGTTTTCCGGTGATCCGAACTGCACAGGTGCAGTTTGGGTCCTGCACCCTCGCACTGGGTCCTGTGGCCTCGGACACAGCAGAAGATCATATAAGCATCCAGGAGGAGTCTGTTTACACAAGACAGCTCCGGCTGCATTAGCACATTAACCACTTTGTTTAGAGCATAAAGGGGATGGGGGGATGGAATGTGCTCTGCACTAGCTGGATAATTGATAATATTAAATTGCAAAGAAAAGCCTCGATTAATATCCGTCAGTAAGTCAATCACTAATAGCTGGATATTCGAGGGTGCGCCAAATTTTCTCATGTGCACCAACAAAGAGACATTCTTTCCTCTCTTCTTTTCGCACATTAACCACTTGCCTGGCATGGTCGCAGCAGATGCGACCATGCCTGCAAGTGCTCTATCTGGTACCTGGTCGCACAGGAGAGAAACTTCCCTCAGCTGCTGCTGTCAGAGGGACCGGAAGGTCCCTCTGCCTCCCTGCACTCAACCCCTGTGTCTGCCGTGCTGCCGATCACTGCTGATCGGTCAGCACGGCAGGATCCCTCCCCTCCAGCGGCTGCAGACAATGGCAGCCGTTGGGGAGAGTAAATGAACCCTCCCAAGCCACCCCCCCCTTCCCGTGTACCTGCAGGCTGTCCCGGCTTTCAAAATGAAAGCCGCGATGGTCCGATGGTCGTGATGTTCCTGATCGATGAAAAAAAATCTAAAAAAAATATTTATTTTCCTTTTTTTTTATTTACTAAAATCATTTGGGATAAGGTTAAATTGATGTTCTTCACCTAATTCACCTTTAAAAAAAACCTGATAATTTTGGAGAGGTTTTCGGCTAAATAAATTGTCAGTTAAGTGGTTAAAGCACTGCTGCTGCGTCCATAAACACAGCACCAGTACTTTTAGCGTACAACCCTTTATTTGCAATTTGGAGCATCTCTAGCAGTGTCAATTACTAGTCATCACAACTCACATAGAAGCATGAGACAGACAAGGAAGACAGGCCCCCTATCAGCTGTGGGCCCCATAGCAGTTGCCCTGCCCTTAATCACTGGTAACATTACATGTTTTACTGACTTTCTAGTTGCAAGTTAACACAACCAGTGTCGACTGTATTTCTGCACTTTTTTATACACAGCTTTTTTTTTATTTACTGAATTTAAACCGACAAAAAAATGTGAATGTTCCATAGTAGGGACTATAAATTGCAGCTAAATGCGTATTTAAAGTACAGTATGCTTTCCTTTTCTTATATCACATACAGTACATATTTACTAAGAGATGCCCTTAATCAATGGCAGCTACTGTATTCTCAGATTTTTACAAAGAGTATTTAAGTTACATTTTGCAATCCCATGGAAAACTTGTCATGCATACCATGATGTGATGCCTTTGCACTACAAGAGTAGCTCCCGACTAGCGCAGCTTTAGCGTGCTAGCCGGGAGCTACTCATCGCTCCCCGGCCCGCAGCGTCTGCATGTGACGTCATGCAGCCGCTGCGGCCCACCCCCCGTTCGGTCTGGCCACACCTGCGTTGGCCGGACCGCACCCACGAAATGGCGGCCAAAGGCTGTTGTTCCGCCCCCTCCCCTTCCCTGCCCAGTGACCGCGATCATAGCGGCCCGACGCGATAAACTGCAGCGTGCGATCAGGTCAGAATGACCCCCTATATACAGTAGCAGTGGGAATATTGATTGAGGACCCAGTGCAGTTAAGTTTGAGTTCCATACAAATTTTGGATACTGTATGCTCATACTGTACTTGCCTACTCTCTCCCGATATGGCCAAGAGGCTCCCAAAAATTGGGTGGCCCTTTTTTTCTGGTTTCATTATTGAATATCATGGGTCAGAGGTAAAGGGGTAGCATAATGTAGACAAATCTTTTTTAAGTATTTAGGGCCTAATTCAAAGTTGATCACAAAAGAAAAATCTTCCTCTAATGGGCAAAACCATGTGTACTGCAGGGGGGGAAGATATAACGTGCAGAGAGAGTTAGATTTGGGTGTGGTGTATTCAAGCTGAAATCTAAATTGCAATGGCCCGAGCACCCACGGAAAATGATGAGCACCCACAGAACCAGCTGCCCCAGTAAAGTTTGGGAGGGCACGTGCGGGCATCAGTAAGCAGAGCCGGCCATAGGCATAGGCAAACTAGGCAATTGCCTAGGGCATTTGATATGCCTAGGGGTATCATCAGCTTCTGCTGATTAAAATGATATGTGGCATGCCTATATTCTGTATGTAGCATTTCATATGCAGATACAGCCACAGTCTCACACAGTATATAGGCATGCTGCATATCATTTTAATCAGCAGAAGCTGCTTGTGCATCCTAGCCACATAGCAATGCAAATAAGATGCATTTTCATTAAAAAAAGGTGCCCGACGTTAGCATTGATGCAAGATTTGTGAGGACACATCTGTATCCAAGCAGAGGCAGAGGTCACAGTGTTAGTGGAAGTGTGAGTGCTGTGTGCACGTGAGTGGGTTGGTTGTGCAGTAGTGTTCGGAATATGTGTAAGGAGCATTATGTGTGTCATGTAAAAATGCACTACTAATGTGCAACATATGTGTAAAGGGCACTATGTGTGTTATTATGTGTATAAGGGCATTAATAATGTGCGACATATGTGTAACAGGGTACTACTGTATGTGTGTCATTATGTGTATAGGGGCACTAATAATGTGCAGCAAATGTGTAGGGGGCACTATGTGTGTCATTATGTGTATAAGAGCATTAATAATGTGCGGCATATGTGTAAGGGACATATAATTGTAAAAGGGCATTAATAAAGGTTGTCATAATGTGTAAGGTGAATTATGTTTATAAGGACATTAATGTGTCTCATATGTGTAAGGGGCATTACTGTGTGGAATTGTGTATTAATGCATTACTAATGTGTGGCCTTATGTGTATAAGGTGCTCTCCTATGTGGCGTTGCATATAGAAAGGGCACTACTGTGTCGTCTAATGTGAATTAAGAGCAATAAGGTGTGGAATAATGTGAATAAGGAGCAATTCAGTGTGATGTAATGTGAATAAGGGGCTCTACTGTGAGGAGTAATGTTTATAAGGTAAAGTGATACTACTGTGGGATGTAATATGAATTATGGACACTATCGCAAGATAAATGTGAATAAAGTTGCAGTACTGTGTGGCGTAATTGGAATTGGGGTTACTATTGTGTGGCCATGCCCCTTCCCAGCAAGAAGATGCCCCTTTTTGGGCTGTGCGTCAAATGTGCGAACTGGTTCAATTTAAAATATAGGGGGTACAAGGACTGCTATGGGTGAGGGGTGATGGTGCTGGGAAAGAGGTGCAAGGTCAGAGGCAGAACCAGCGGTAGTGCTAGGGGGCACCAGCCAAAATCTTGCCTAGGGCATCATATTGGTTAGGGCCGGCTCTATCAGTAAGTATACTGTTAGCCCCCGCTGGGATTGAGACACGGTGGGGGCTGCGGAAGCACTTCCATCCATAGCAGTGTAAAATAAAAAAACACCAAAAATGTCCGCCGCCAAGGAGGAGATAGATGCTAGAGGTCACATTTGACCTCTAGCGTCTGTCTACTCGGCAGCGGGCATTTTAAGATTTTTTTTTAATACTGGTATGGACGGAAGCACTTCCACAGCTCCCACTGCGAGGCTAGCGGCATACTTACTGTTGCCCACTGATGCCCGCACCCACCCTCCCAAACTTTATTGGGTCAGCGGCCAGGAGACTCCTGGCGACATGCAGGAGACCCCTGCAAGCATGGAACCCAGAGCATGAAACACCTGACAACGTGCATGAAACCCTTGGCAATGAGCATGAGACCTATTGGCGTTTCTATAATGGGTGCAATGGGTGCGGTGCACACGGGCCCCTGGGTCCAGGGGGGCCCACACCACACCCATTTTAATACTTACCTTTCCGGAGTCCAGCGCCGGGAGCTGTGTTGGCACCGGGAAACGCAGCCAAAATGGCTGCTGTGCATGTGCGGTACCCAAATTGGTCTCCGGATCATGACGAGCGCCATGTTTCCGGAGACCTGCGCATGCGCAGTAGACTCCGGCACAATGCCGGAGTCTACAGTGCCGTGCAGAGGAGGGGGTCCACCCGGAAGTGCACACGGGCCCCCTCCTCTGTAGAAACGCCCCTGATGAGACCCCTGAAAAGTCAGGTAATTTAAAACAGGATTTTGATACCTACCGGTAAATTTCTTTTCTCCTAGTCCGTAGAGGATGCTGGGGTCCACTTCATGACCATGGGGTATAAACGGTTCCACAGGAGCCCTGGGCACTCTTAAGACTTTTCAATGGGTGTGAACTGGCTCCTCCCTCTATGCCCCTCCTCCAGACCTCAGTTATAGGAACTGTGCCCAGGGAGACGGACATTTTGAGGAAAGGATTTGCTTTAATACTAGTGGTGAGATACATACCAGCTCACACCTCAACCATGCCGCACAACATGGCATTCAACAGAACACACGCCAACAGGCATGAACCAATTACAGCAACATGCTGAAACTAATATAACACAACTTGTGTAACTCTAATAACAAAACTGCAGGTAAAGTACGCACTGGGACGGGCGCCCAGCATCCTCTACGGACTAGGAAAAAAGGATTTACCGGTAGGTATCAAAATCCTGTTTTCTCATACGTCCTAGAGGATGCTGGGGTCCACTTCATGACCATGAGGTTTATACCAAAGCTCCAGTACGGGCGGGAGAGTTTGGATGACCCTGCAGCACCGATTGACCGAACTTGAGGTCTTCATCGGCCAAGGTGTCAAACTTGTAGAATTTAGCAAATGTGTTTGACCCCGACCAAGTAGCTGCTCGGAAAAGTTGCAATGCCGAGACCCCCCGGGCAGCCGCCCAGGATGAGCCCACCTTCCTAGTGGAATGGGCCTTCACCGACGTTGGTAACGGCAATCCAGCCGTAGTATGAGCGTGCTGAATCGTACTTCTGATCCAACGCGCAATAGTCTGCTTGGAAGCAGGACACCCAATCTTGTTGGGAGCATACAGGACAAACAAAGACTCTGTTTTCCATATTCGAGCTGTTCTAGCGACATAAATCTTCAAAGCCCTAACCACATCTAGAGACTTTGACTCAGTGAACGTGTCAGTAACTACTGGCACCACAATAGGTTGGTTTATGTGGAAAGATGAAACCACCTTCGGAAGAAAATGTTGACGAGTCCTCAACTCTGCCCTATCTTCATGGAAGATCAGGTAAGGGCTCTTGTGAGACAAGGCCCCCAATTCAGACACCCGCCGCGTGGATGCCAATGCCAAAAGCATCACCACTTTCCAAGTGAGAAACTTCAACTCTATCTTTTGTAGAGGCTCAAACCAATATGATTGAAGGAACGCTAAGGTCCCATGGGGCAACTGGAGGCACAAATGGAGGCTGGATGTGCAGAACCCCTTTCACGAAGGTCTGAACCTCTGGAAGAGAAGCCAATTGTTTTTGGAAGAACACTGACAAGGCCGAAATCTGGACCTTGATTGATCCCAATCGTAGGCCTGCCTCCACACCAGCCTGCAGAAAATGGAGAAAACGTCCCAACTCAAGCTCTTCCGTAGAAGCCTTCTTGGATTCACACCAAAAGACATATTTTCTCCAAATACGGTGGTATTGTTTCGACGTTACTCCTTTCCTGGCCTGAATAAGGGTGGGGATGACTTCCTTGGGAGCACCCTTTCGGGCTAGGATCCGGCACTCAACAGCCATGCCATCAAACGTAGCTGCAGTAAGTCTTGACACACGCACGGCCCCTGCTGCAGCAGGTCCTCGCGAAGAGGAAGAGGCCAAGGATCTTCTATGAGCAACTCCTGAAGATCTGGGTACCAAGCCCTCCTTGCCCAGTCTGGGGCAATGAAGATTGCTCGAACTCTTGTTCTTCTTATGATCCTGAGCACTTTTGGGATCAGCGGAAGTGGAGGGTAGACATACACCGACCGGAACACCCACTGGGCCACCAGCGCATCCACTGCTATTGCTTGAGGGTCTCTCGACCTGGAACAATATTTCTGAAGCTTCTTGTTGAGACGAGATGCCATCATGTCTACTTGAGGAACTCCCCAAAGACTTGTCACCTCTGTGAAGACTTCTTGGTGTAGGCCCCACTCTCCTGGATGAAGATCGTGTCTGATGAGGAAGTTCGCTTCCCAGTTGTCTACTCCCGGAATGAAAATTTGCCAACAGAGCCTTTACATGTCTTTCTGCCCAGATGAGGATCTTTGTCACCTCTGCCATTGCCGCTCTGCTTTTCGTTCCGCCCTGCCTGTTTATGTACGCGACTGCTGTTACATTGTCCGACTGGATCTGCACGGGATAATCTTGAAGAAGATGTACCGCTTGTTGAAGGCCGTTGTAAATGGCTCTCAATTCCAGCACGTTTATGTGAAGGCAGGCTTCCTGACTTGACCATTTTCCCTGGAAGCTTTCTCCCTGAGTGACAGCTCCCTAGCCTCGAAGACTTGCATCCGTGGTTACCAGGAGCCAGTCCTGAATCCCGAACCTGCATCCCTCTAGTAGGTGAGAACTGTGTAGCCACCACAAGAGCGAAATCCTGGCTTTTGACGACAGGATTATCTTCCGGGGCATGTGTAGGTGGGATCCCGACCACTTGTCCAACAGGTCCCACTGGAATACCCTGGCATGGAACCTGACAAACTGTATGACCTCGTAGGCCGCCACCATCTTCCCCAATAACCGAATGCACTGATGGATCGACACACTCGATGGTTTCAATATCCGTTTTATAATTTTCTGGATTTCCAGAGCCTTTTCCACCGGAAGAAATACTCTCTGAACGTCTGTGTCCAGAATCATCCCGAGAAAAGACAATCTTGTCGTCGGTTCCAACTGTGACTTTGGATAATTTATGATCCAACTGTGTTGTTGGAGCATTGACAGGGAGAGTGTGATGTTTTGTAACAACTGCTCCCTGAATCTCGCCTTTATCAGGAGATCGTCTAGATAAGGAATTATATTGACTCCTTTTTGACGCAGGAGAACCATCATCTCCGCCATCACCTTCGTGTATACCCTCGGCGCCGTGGAGAGACCGAAAGGTAACGTCTGGAATTGGTAATGGCAATCCTGAACCGCGAATCTCAGATAAGCCTGGTGAGGAGGATAAATGGGAACATGCAGGTAAGCATCTTTTATGTCTACAGACACCATGTAGTCCCCCTCCTCCAGACTAGAAATCACTGCCCTCAGTGATTCCATTTTGAACTTGAATCGTTTCAAGTAGAGATTCAGATTTTTCAGGTTTAGGATCGGTCTGACCGAGCCGTCCGGCTTCGGAACTACAAAAAGGCTTGAATAAAACCCCTCCCCTTGTTGTGACAAAGGTACCAGGACTATGACCTGATCCTGACGTAATTTTTGGATTGCCACTGTTACTGCTTCCCTTTCTGGAAGAGAAGCTGGCAAGGTCGATTTGAAAAATCGGCATGGGGGAACGTCTTGAAACTCCAGCTTGTATCCGTGGGACACTATTTGCAACACCCAGGGATCCAGGCCAGACAGAATCCAACCTTGGCTGAACAGTTTGAGACGTGCCCCCACCCGAGCGGCCTCCCGCAAAGGAGCTCCTGGGAACCTGAAGCTTCTGTTGACTTCTTTCCCTTTCCCCTTCCCCTACCCGCAAAGAAGGGGGAACCTCTCGCTTTTTTGTATTTAATGGGCCGAAAGGACTGCATGTGAGGGTGATATGTCTTTTTTGCCGGTGCAGGCGCAGAGGGCAAAAATATTGACTTACCTGTGGTAGCCGCCGAGACTAACGCATCCAGTCCATCGCCAAATAAGGCCTCACCTTTATATGGGAGAGCCTCCATATTTCTTTTGGAATCTGCATCCGCGTTCCACTGGCGAATCCACAACGCCTGCTGAGCCGATACTGCCATGGTAGCGGCTTGTGAACTGAAGAGTCCAATATCTTTCATCGCTTCTAGCATGTATGCGGCAGCGTCTTTGATATTCCCTAACTGAAGGAGTATCTCATCTTTATCAATCGTGTCAATTTCTGATGACACGCTTTCTGACCATTTTTCAATAGCGCGACTCACCCATGCGCAAGCAATTGTGGGCCTGAGCAGCGTACCATTGGCAACATAAATGGATTTCAATGTAGTTTCCATCTTTCGATCTGCCGGCTCTTTTAGTGAAGCCGTGCCAGGTGCAGGGAGAATTACCTTCTTTGTCAACCTGGACAGTGCACTGTCTAACACAGGGGGTGACTCCCATTTTTTCCTGTCCTCCACCGGGAAAGGATAAGCTATCTGAATTCTCTTGGGAATACGAAATTTCTTTTCGGGATTCACCCACATCCCTTCAAAGAGTGTTTTAAGCTCGTGGGAAGAAGGGAAAGTGACCTTAGATTTCTTTTCTTTATAGAAATAAGCCTTCTCCTGAGGTACAGGAGTGGCTTCCGTGACTTCCAGAACTTCCCTTATAGCCACAATCATATATTGTATATTTTTTGCCAATTTATGATCTATTTCTCTGGAGTCACTATCGTCGACACAAGAATCAGTGTCCGTGTCAGTATCAGTATTCACAATATTCGCAAATGGTCTCTTATGTGACCCAGAGGGGTCGCCTGCGGATGGAAGAACAGAGCCCTGAAAAATCACATCCTCCACAGATTTTCTCCAGCACTCAGCATGAGATTCAGACTTATCTAATCTCCTATTGATATGATGCATACTATCACGTATTTCTTTCACCCATGCAGGCTCTTGGTGTGCCGGCAGCGCCACCACATTACACTTCTGTGTCCCTAAAATTGTTTCCTCAGGGGAGAAACTCTCTGCCTCTGACATGTCTTACACACGTGTACAACACACACACAGACACACTGGGATTTATAGGGGAAAGACCCACAGTAAAAATCTGTCAGAGGGACACAGTTTAGGAGCAGCCAGTTCACAACCCCAGCACCAGTATTTAATGCCTGTGAACACAGAATGCCCACTGACATGCAGCGCTTTTTACACAGTAAAACACACTTGTAAAGCACCAAATTCGCTTGTGCCCCCCCTGTTTTGCACCCTGATACTTGTAGTCAGAAGTGAAGGAGGACCAGTGATGTCTCTGCAGCCTGAGGAGAGAGAACATGGCACTGAGCAGTGTGCTGGCTGCCTGAGGAAGAAGCTCCGCCCATTTTACCTCAGAAACTTTTCATAACATTTATACTGGCGGGGGTAGGGCTGTGCCCCCCCCGCCCTGCAGTGCCTGTGTGTGTGGGCAGCAATGGCCCGCTGCGCTCCCGCCAGCCGCGCTGTACCTCAGCCGTCACTTTTTGATAGAAGATCTGTCTTCTTCTACTCACCTGTCTTCTGACTTCTGGCTCTGTGAGGGGGGTGACGGCGTGCTGTGGGAGTGAGCATCTAGGCACGGCTAGCGTTCAGTTCCCTTCAGGAGCTAATGGTGTGCTGTCAGCCAGAAGCAGAGCCATGAAACTCTTCAGGAAGTTGGTTCCTACTTCTGCCCCCTCAGTCCCACGAAGCAGGGAGTCTGTTGCCAGCAGTTCTCCCTGAAAATAAAAAACCTAACATAAGTCTTTTCAGAGAAACTCAGTAGAGCTCCTCAGAGTGCATCCAGTCTGCCTGGGCACACTTCTAAAACTAAGGTCTGGAGTAGGGGCATAGAGGGAGGAGCCAGTTCACACCCATTGAAAAGTCTTAAGAGTGCCCATGGCTCCTGCGGAACCGTCTATACCCCATTGTCATGAAGTGGACCCCAGCATCCTCTAGGATGTATGAGAAAAGTAATTAGAAGCCTTACTGTGTGGCATAATTTGGAAGGGGCATTATTGTGTGTGGGGCATAAAATGGTGTCAGGGCCAAAACTGTGTGTGTGGCATAATATGTAATTGGCATTATGGTGTGTAGCATAACGTGTAATAGGCATTACGTTGAGTGTTGCATAATGTGTAGTGGGCATTACAGTGTGTTGCATAATGGGTAATGGGATTACGGTGCGTGGCATAATGTGTATTGGGCAGTAGTCACTGCTGCAGCCACTGTCACGAACCGGTCTCTCACCTTTGCGGGTTCTGGGGTTCATCCGTTGCCAGTGCGGTTGCTCGCGGTGCTGTGCGCCCGTGTGGGGACACGGCGTGATCAATGGCACAGGTAATGCAGAGTCTGGGAACTGTGAGTGCGGGGACCAAATGGCCTAAGGCACTGCGGTGTGTCTGCTGTATAGGAGGTGGCCATGTTGGAGACCAAATAGCTAATACTGAGCACTTGTGAAAACACCTGTGGGCAGGTGTAAGCCAATCCCGTGCTTGTGCTGCCTTTAAGTAGGCGGGGATTATGTCACTCTGGGCCAGTGCTTTGTTGTATCAAAGCTGTGCTCTAGCTCTGTACTCTCTCCGTGCATTCCTGTGTGATTCCCGTGGTCCAGATATCGCCTCCGTTCCCAGAGGTCCGTTTGCAGCCTTCACTGCCAAAGATCCGCTGGCTCTCCA
Source organism: Pseudophryne corroboree (assembly GCF_028390025.1). Classification (NCBI taxonomy): domain Eukaryota; kingdom Metazoa; phylum Chordata; class Amphibia; order Anura; family Myobatrachidae; genus Pseudophryne; species Pseudophryne corroboree. The sequence goes on along the minus strand of NC_086452.1, from coordinate 116,675,034 downwards.
TTGTGCTATCAGTCAATTGCACACCTATTGGAAATACTTGGATTCCCAGTATCCTGCATGAGGTTACCTTGTCTGTCTGCCTATCATACAAAGTCTGGAAGATTCCAATTCCTTCAGCTGTTCGTTTGTTCAACTCTGCATTTAACCCATTCATCACCTTGCCACCTACTACAGTTTCACAGTGATCTCCGGAACCCGCAAGTAACCCAATTCAGTACTTTTATTTTCTATGTTGTCATTACAAGGATAATTCTTCAGTCTCTCAGTTAACTCCTAAAACTCCATTGCAAATTCTTACAGTTGATTCTCCATGTCTGCATTAACCAGTTAAACACAATCTGCAGTTCAGCATCAAAGCTTGTTTATATTTGGACAATTCAACATTCATTCTTCAGCTTGTTTTTGCATATGTTTCCATGAACATTTCTTTTATTTATTTCTGAGTTTTCTCTTGCATATTATTTCTGCCATTCCTGCAATACTACAGTATAATGATGATTAACAACTAGTCATTTAACTCCTTACTGAATTGTTACTTTAATAAATATATGAAACGGAACTTCCTTCGTCCTCCCTGTTTTCTTCATACCCCAGCACCTACACCTGTGGTTGGTTCCAGGTTAACGGATTCACAAAAACACCCGGACCTGACAGTAAGCACTGGCCACATGGATCCGTCAAGTGACCAATTCGCAGGAGGCGGTGCTACGTCAAATATCCTTTCCCGTCTGGAAAACCAGGAGTCTATACAGACACAAATAGTGCAGTTTATGCAAACTATGGCAGACCGTTTAGAGACTCTTCATACAGCAATTAAAACGTCTCAAGTCCAGATTCCAACTCCGGTTGTCCCAGTTACCACTACAGCTTCTCCTGTGATGCTGCCTACGTCCCGCTTGCAGTTACCCTCTCCGAGTAAGTTTGACGGAACTCCAAAACTTTGCAGGGGATTCCTGAATCAATGCGAGATCCAGTTCGAACTGATGTCCGCCAGTTTCCCATCAGCTCGTTCTAAGGTCGCATATATTATTGCCCTCCTCTCCGGTCAGGCTCTGGAGTGGGCATCACCATTATGGGAGAGAGGTGATCCTATCCTCTCTAATTACAAAGAGTTTGTATCTTCTTTCCGGAGAATCTTTGACGAACCCGGCAGGACCACCTCAGCATCTTTGGAGATTCTCCGTCTACGTCAAGGTTTACGTCCTGTCAATCAAAATATTGTTCAGTTTCGCACGTTGTCTTCAGAGTTAAACTGGAATGAGGAGGCCCTGATCGCCGCGTTTTGGAATGGACTTTCTGAGAGAATCAAGGACGATTTAACTATCCGGGATGTGCCAACTAAACTGGATGAATTGATTTCTCTCTGTAACAAACTTGACCTACGCTACAGGGAGCGATGTTTAGAGAAATCCAGGGCAGAGCGATCCAGTCCACGTTATCATCCTAGGCCTCGACAAGATTCTTCATCACAGTCTCCGGTAACGACAGACGAACCTATGCAGATTGGGCGCTCTCGCCTCCCAGAAGAGGAACGACTTCGTCGTCGACAGGGTAACCTCTGCATGTACTGTGGGTCCTCTGAACACTTAGTTAAATTCTGCAAACTCCGACCGGGAAACTCTCGCTCCTAGCTTATTCAAGAGAGGTTAAGCTAGGAGTTACTCTAGAATCACATTCTGGGAAAGAGCAGACCTTGTCTATTCAATTAGAAGTTCCAAGTTCTACAGTGAAAGTTTCAGCTCTCCTAGATTCTGGGGCAGCCGAGAACTTCATCTCCTCAGCCTTTGTCATGCGGTCTAAAGTTCAAACCATGCCTCTGGAAGCAGCAGTTGCCGTTACAGCAGTGGATGGAAGTCGAATTCCAGATGGTATAATTACTCATCGAACCGTATGTCTCAAGATGAAAGTTGGTGTGCTCCATTCCGAATACCTCTCCTTCTACGTGATTCCCAAAGCCTCTCAAGATGTGATACTTGGTTTACCTTGGCTGCAGAAACATAACCCTCAACTTAATTGGCAAACCATGGAAGTCCTTTCATGGGGTAAATCTTGTACCAAGGACTGTTTAGCCTCAATTGTACCTCTCCGGTCAATTAGCCTTCCCGACCTACCTCCGGTGTATCAATCCTTTGCGGATGTTTTCAGTAAACAAGCAGCAGACTCTCTACCTCCTCATCGCGAATGGGACTGCCCAATTGTCCTGGTTCCGGGTAAAACACCTCCTAGGGGACGAATTTATCCGCTATCCATCCCAGAGACGCAAGCTATGTCTGATTATATACAGGAAAATCTAACCAAAGGATTTATCAGACCATCTTCTTCACCTGCAGGAGCCGGATTCTTTTTCGTTAAGAAGAAGGACGGTGGGTTACGACCATGCATAGATTACCGTGGACTCAATGAGATCACTGTGAAAAACAAGTATCCATTACCCTTAATTCCAGAATTATTTGACCGGGTAAAAGGAGCTACTGTGTTTACAAAACTGGATCTCCGAGGGGCCTACAATTTAATCCGCATCCGAGAAGGGGACGAGTGGAAAACTGCTTTTAATACCCGGGATGGGCATTACGAATACCTTGTAATGCCTTTCGGTCTTTGTAATGCACCTGCAGTTTTTCAAAGCTATGTGAATGAACTTTTTCGTGATCTTCTCTACAAGTGTCTAGTAGTGTACTTGGATGATATCCTAATATTCTCTAGGGATATAAAGTCTCACCGTCACCAAGTTAAAGAGGTACTGACACGTCTGAGGAAAAATCAACTTTATTGTAAGTTAGAGAAGTGCACTTTTGAAGTATCCTCCATACCGTTCCTTGGTTACATCATTTCTGGATCAGAGCTATGTATGGATCCCGGTAAGGTACAAGCTATCCGAGATTGGTCCACTCCTACAACTCTCAAGGGGATTCAGCGATTTCTCGGCTTTGCTAATTTCTATAGGAGATTCATTAAGAATTATTCTACGTTAGCTGCTCCCATCACAGCCCTAACTCGTAAGGGAGCAAATCCTACGAACTGGTCTTCAGAAGCAATCAAAGCCTTCTCTGATTTAAAGCAAGCCTTTGTGTCAGCCCCCATTCTTCGACAGCCTGATCTGAATCGTCCCTTTCTACTAGAGGTGGATGCATCTACAGAAGCAGTAGGAGCTGTGTTGTCACAAGTCTTTGAAGATAAAAAGGTCCATCCCTGCGGATATTTCTCCCGTAAGTTCCTCCCGGCAGAACGTAATTATGCAATCGGTGAGCAAGAGTTACTTGCCATCAAGTTGGCATTTGAGGAGTGGAGATACCTTCTAGAAGGAGCTCAACATCGCATTACAGTTTATACTGATCATAAGAATCTTCTGTATCTGCAGTCAGCTCAGTGTTTGAATCCACGACAAGCTCGATGGGCGCTTTTCTTCTCACGATTTGATTTCAAACTCACCTATCGTCCAGGGTCTCAGAACAAAAAGGCAGATGCCCTTTCCCGGTCCTTTGCTTCTTCTGAATTAAATGATGCTACCACGAATCAAGCCATTGTGAATCCTAAGTCCTTTTTAATGACTCGAACCTCTCCAGTTCCTCCGCCTGGCAAGACCTTTGTCGCCACAAGTCTTCGAAAACGGCTGCTTACCTGGGCTCACTCCTCTTCCTTCATGGGTCATCCTGGGGTTCTAAAGACTCTCAAGTTTATTCAACAGTCTTATTGGTGGCCACGTCTCAAAGCCGATGTCCAAGAGTTTATAGCAGCATGTCCTAAATGTGCCCAACATAAGAGTCCAAGAAGTTCTCCACCAGGTCTACTACATCCACTATCCATACCCAAACAGCCATGGACTCATATCTCAATGGATTTCGTGACCGATCTACCTCCATCAAAAGGGCGAAATACCATTTGGGTGATAGTGGATCGATTTTCGAAAATGGCACATTTCATTTCATTAACTGGGTTACCATCAGCCCCTTTACTAGCCAGATTGTTCATCTCTGAAATCTTCAAGTTGCATGGCCTTCCTCGAGAAATTATCTCTGATCGGGGAACACAGTTTGTGGCCAAGTTTTGGAGGTCGCTTTGTTCATCTTTAAATGTCAAGTTGAACTTTTCTTCTGCATATCATCCTCAGACAGATGGACAAACTGAGAGAGTTAACCAAGACCTTGAAACATTTCTCCGGCTATATATATCGTCCTCACAGGATGACTGGGTTGACTACCTTCCATTGGCAGAATTTGCTCATAATAATCTCTTCCATTCATCTTCAGAATCTACGCCCTTTTATATTAACTTCGGCTTTCATCCTCGTGTGCCAGAGTTTCATCCATTGCCAGCCCTAGAGGTCCCAGCGGCAGATCAAGAGCTTCAACGTCTATCTAGCATCTGGAGTTGTGTACGTAAGTCCTTGGTCAAAACTTCCGCTCGTTATAAATCTTTTGCAGATAGAAAACGTAAAGCTGTACCGAATTACAAAGTGGGAGACCAAGTTTGGATTTCTACGCGCAATCTCAAGTTCAAAGTTCCTTCTAAGAAATTTGCTCCCAGGTTTATTGGTCCATTTCCCATTGTAAAGGTACTCAACCCTGTGTCATACAAAGTCAAGCTGCCACCGTCTTTGAGAATTGCTAACGCCTTTCATACATCTTTACTGAAGCCTTTGATTCTCAATAAGTTCCGTACTACCCAGTCCAAATCTCCTAAAGTTCACTCTTTGCAGAATGAGGAATTTGAAGTTAAAGAGATTGTGGACTCACGTTCCCGATATGGACGTTTACAGTTTCTGGTCGACTGGAAGGGTTACGGTCCGGAGGAGAGATCCTGGGTTTTCTCTGAAGATGTTCATGCTCCAAGACTAGTACAGAAATACTTCTCCAAAAATCCTGACAAGGTTCAAAGGTGTTCGGAGACCACCCGTAGAAGAGGGGGTACTGTCACGAACCGGTCTCTCACCTTTGCGGGTTCTGGGGTTCATCCGTTGCCAGTGCGGTTGCTCGCGGTGCTGTGCGCCCGTGTGGGGACACGGCGTGATCAATGACACAGGTAATGCAGAGTCTGGGAACTGTGAGTGCGGGGACCAAATGGCCTAAGGCACTGCGGTGTGTCTGCTGTATAGGAGGTGGCCATGTTGGAGACCAAATAGCTAATACTGAGCACTTGTGAAAACACCTGTGGGCAGGTGTAAGCCAATCCCGTGCTTGTGCTGCCTTTAAGTAGGCGGGGATTATGTCACTCTGGGCCAGTGCTTTGTTGTATCAAAGCTGTGCTCTAGCTCTGTACTCTCTCCGTGCATTCCTGTGTGATTCCCGTGGTCCAGATATCGCCTCCGTTCCCAGAGGTCCGTTTGCAGCCTTCACTGCCAAAGATCCGCTGGCTCTCCATTGTGCTATCAGTCAATTGCACACCTATTGGAAATACTTGGATTCCCAGTATCCTGCATGAGGTTACCTTGTCTGTCTGCCTATCATACAAAGTCTGGAAGATTCCAATTCCTTCAGCTGTTCGTTTGTTCAACTCTGCATTTAACCCATTCATCACCTTGCCACCTACTACAGTTTCACAGTGATCTCCGGAACCCGCAAGTAACCCAATTCAGTACTTTTATTTTCTATGTTGTCATTACAAGGATAATTCTTCACAGTCTCTCAGTTAACTCCTAAAACTCCATTGCAAATTCTTACAGTTGATTCTCCATGTCTGCATTAACCAGTTAAACACAATCTGCAGTTCAGCATCAAAGCTTGTTTATATTTGGACAATTCAACATTCATTCTTCAGCTTGTTTTTGCATATGTTTCCATGAACATTTCTTTTATTTATTTCTGAGTTTTCTCTTGCATATTATTTCTGCCATTCCTGCAATACTACAGTATAATGATGATTAACAACTAGTCATTTAACTCCTTACTGAATTGTTACTTTAATAAATATATGAAACGGAACTTCCTTCGTCCTCCCTGTTTTCTTCATACCCCAGCACCTACACCTGTGGTTGGTTCCAGGTTAACGGATTCACAAAAACACCCGGACCTGACAGCCACCTGTTCATTCCCACTGCTGCATCCCGCCGAGCACTCACCAGCAAAAACATAAATCGGCACCTCTGGCCAGTATTCAGGGGCGGATCCAGAAGAAAATGATAGGGGGGGCACCATCGAAGGGGAAGTACATTTGCGTGCCGCTTCGGTGCATGTGAGGTGGCGCTTCTTATACAATGCCCACAGTTGTAGCGCTCATTATGCAATGTCCACTGTACTGGTAGTACCCCTTATATAGACCCCATAGTAGTGGTGCCCCTTATGCAATGCCCGTATTGCCCCCAGTAGTAATGTTGCCTGTAGTAATGCCCACAGTCATATAGTGAGTGTGGACAATTAAAATGTGACGTGATACACAGACATATGCCCCCAATAGTGCAGTGCCAAGTCCACAATTGCCCCCACAGTGCCAGATCCAAAAATGCCCCCACAGGGCCAGATCCAAAAATGCCCCTACAGTGCCAGATCCAAAAATGCCCCTACAGTGCCAGATCCAAAAATGCCCCCACAGTGTCAGGTATACAAATGCCCCCACAGTGCCAGGTAAACAATTGCCCTCACAGTGCCAGGTAAACAATTGCCCCCACAGTGCCAGGTATACAATTGCCCTCACAGTGCCAGGTATACAAATGCCCCCACAGCAGGTATACAAATGCCCCCACAGCAGTTCTGCAGCTGCTTACCGCTGCTGCTGCTGCTTCTCTGCCCGGCTGGCTCTGAGGGTGTCAGGAGGAGAGCGCGGCTATGTCTAGCGGCGTGTAGGACTTCAAACTAGCCGCCAGTTCGTGAGCCAATCAGAGCTCGCGGACCGGCGGCTCCTGATTGGCTGCCAGTCCGTGAGCTCTGATTGGCTCACGAACCGGCAGCTGGTTTGAAGTCCGCAACACGCCGCCAGATAGCCGCGCTCTCCTCCTGACAGCTGAGACACGCTGCCGCCGGACTGAGCGGCAGCGTGTCTCAGTGACACAAGCGGGGACGGGAACGGATGGAGCCACAAATGACAGGGGGGGCACGGGCCCGAGTGCCCCCCCTCTGGATCCGCCACTGGATGAAGCCACAAATGACAGGGGGGGCACGGGCCCGAGTGCCCCCCCCTGTATCCGCCACTGCCAGTATTTACCCTGCATAGAAACGGGTGGTATTCATGTGACCGCCGGTCAGCTGACCGACAGTCACATGACCTCCTCCACCAGCCCGACGGGTCACTGTCCCGATGGTCGGCATGCCGACCAACAGGGACTATTTCCACTCGTGGGTGTCCACGACACCCATAGAGTGGGAATAGAACCCGTGGCGACCGCAGGTCGCCACCGAGCCCGCAGCGTGGCGAGCGCAGCGAGCCCGCGAGGGGCTTGCTGCACTCGCCCCTCCCCGCCGGGATCCCGGCGTCGGTATGCTGCCGGGATCCCGGCGTCGGTAAGCTGACCGGCGGTCAGGAGACCGGCGGTCAGCCGTACTACACCCCATAGAAACAATATAACCCACCAAAATCTAACTCTCTCTGCACTTTATACCCCCCCTCCCAGTGCGCATGGTTTTGCCCATTAGAGGAAAATGTTGTTTTGCAATCAACCTTGAATTAGGCCCTTAGTTTATAAATAGTTATGTTTATGTGTACACCAATGTTTCAAGCCCTACCATGCTAGCGAAGGAGGGAGATTATGTAATGTGCTATAATTCATACAGACCCAGACTATATGACTATTGGTCAAATGAAACTTTTATATTGTATTTCCAATACTGATGACTAGGAAGTCTGACTGGTGTTACTAACCAGAATTTGTGGGGAACAACATAATTCACATTTACAGTTTGACCTATCACCACTTTGGTTATGTAGTCAGCGCAGCAGAGTTTGTCATTGCAATTCTGTAAAAAGGATGTGCAAATGAAATGAATAGAGTGGTTACAAATGAGATCTAATTCTGTTTTGGTTTTTTTCAAATGGGTTTTTCAAACTGTCATTCTCTTTTTAAAATCCTATTCTAAATAATAAAGCAAATGTGTTTGTCACTTTGGATCATTGATAGACCCAGCTTATACAAACTAGGCCACACAGCTCACAGTCTTTACTTTTCAAACAGGCAATTTTATTATTTCTAGTTACTAGAACGCTCTGCCAGCCACTTCTCTAGAATGCTTAGTGCCATACATTTCCAGCACCCTCCTCCTACTAATAACATGAATTCCTGCTAATCTACTGCATCCCCTTATTGTCTGTGTTGCCATGGTTACAGACTAACACTCAGTAAGGAGCCTACAGCAAAATATGGCCTGAAATGTTCAATAGATATCACTTTATACTTTTGTCTTTTGTTTTCAATTAAAGCTGCGCTACCGTTTATAGGATCAATTCTTTACTACATAACCAGCAAATTAATAAAGTTCAGCATCTTTAAATGGTGCTGAGGGGGTGTCTGAGCAGCAGGGCCAATCATAAGCCACTTGGGGTGATGAATCAAGCCTCCTAGAGTGGAGAAGTTGCCCATAGCAACCAAATCAGCTTCTAACTAGCACTTCTCAAGCACATTCTATAAAATGAAAGGGACAAGTTGATTGGTTGATATGGCCAACTTCTCCACTGGTCCACTTCTCCGCACTGTAGCCAGCTGGACACAGCCCTCCCATAGTCTCTTAGCTGCAGGATGTGATTAGTCCTCCAGCTCATATAAACTCTCCCGCAGGGGCCAAAACTGATTCCGTAGTTACGACAGAACCAGAGCAGCCCCAAGGGATGAAAGTTACTGTAATATATTTTATTTAGCAGACGATAGTTTACTTTAAATGCTACTAAATGAGAAGTGAGTTGTGTGTATGAGTGACCCTCACACCTGGGGGTGTTTACCAGTATAACAGCTATGCATTCCATGATGGAACAGTCACAAAATAAATCATCCAACACAAAGGTGAAAAGCATCTTTATAGGGCATACTGTATATCAAAGAAATACATAGGTTTTACCGGCGGCCGGGATCCCGGCTGTCATGGTCCCAACAGCAGGATCCCGGCCACCAGTGTTCCGGCAGTGGGGCGAGCACTAAAAAGCCCTTTGCTTGCTTGTTGCGCTCCCCACGCTGCGCTCGCTACAGGTTATATTCTCTCTCTATGGGTGTCATGGACATCCATAAAGGGAGAAAAGCCTGTGGCACCGGTATTCCTGCAGCAGCATTTCTCCGCCTGTCGGGATTCTGTCGTCGACATTGTGACCGGCGGTCATGACGTCTCTCCCATAGCGCCGCACAGACACTAGAGGTCAATTATGACCTCCAGCGTCTAATAACGGCGCCTACTGCAGCCAGGAAGTGGGATGCGGGGGGTGCGGGTGGGTGGCGGTCGCCTGCGGGGTGACTGTGCCCCGGGCACCCGCCCTGCTTGCTCGTGCCAAGATCCGCGCACAAACATGAATTAAGCCCATGGTCATTACACATGAGACAGTCTTCAGTAGTTTGTCTTTAATTAATGCAATTATTTTTTAATACAAACTAAAATTATATAAGATAGTACGTGATCTAAATTAATTTCATTTATATAATTTGATAAAAATTAGAACTCAAAATGGCATTTTTAGGCTTTTTCTCCCAAATTCCCACTTTTAGATCAGCGCAACCTTTTGCAGACGAATTTACTCGCTGTGAAATACTTCTTGAGCTCTCAGTGAACCATCATTTGCTGAATCTTCCTCTAATAACTACTGTTCCTGTATTTCTTTGGTGCAATTCGTACTCTTATATGAACTGTATTTTTATAATGGACTTGATAGAGACATAGAGAATTGTATGTAAATTGAGAAGCTACTGATAAAACGGTTTTGGTTTCCATGGTGACAGTCTTGTTTTCAGCAGTAACCATGGCGATACATTAGCCAGTGATCGAGAGGTGCTGGCAATTATGTCAATGGACATATATTATTTACTTAGAGTTTTGCATACTTTTGATATATTTTATATTCATACAGAATTGATTATACAATAATTTGCAAATACTGTTTTCCCATTTCATGCTGTTATAGATTAAAGACAACGTTTAAATAAACATACGGCTACTGTAAGATAGATAGATAGATAGATAGACATACAGTATAACTAATAATATTCTTAATACTAGAGTATATAATGTTAGGATAATGTGTATATATAGTATATGTCACATATTACAATATAAAATACATTTTCATATAAGACCTCTGTATAAAACCACAGCGTAAAATGCGTCAGCAGGAACTCCTGTCGCCATGGATACCTAGCCGTGGCCTGTCATGACGCAGTAACATTTTAGGTCATCTTAATTCCATCAATACAGATAATTCTAAAGGGCAAACTGATTTTCTGTTACCACTGTAATAATTGGTGCATCGTTCTATAAGATTTGTTTTTTCGTAACTGTACTTATTATTGTTAATTTGCAAAGCGCCAAAATATCCCACCGCACTGTACAGAGAAAGTAGTACTTCTAAAGCATTACAACAATTCGGAAAAAGCTGTCATATTGGTAATGAGGATCTCTTTATTATATTTAAGCAGGTCCTTTGAAGTTATGCCAATCTTTCTGCATGTCCTATAGTTTTGGTTTGTTATTGTGTCACATGTTCAATATGCTTTGTTATTGTCACATATTCTCAGATGAAATTTGTGGCTCTAAATCCCATCACTCAGCTGGCGACTGCATTTATACATGGAGGCATTCAACCAAGGCAGATTGTTCCGTTATTATTACAAGTTTAGAGAGACATCTGATAACAGTACGCCTATACAAGATGAGTGGCTTTACTGCAGTCATGGGTGGCAAGTGTGAAATAAATCAGTATTATGATTGCTCGGAGTAAGATTGCTATTTTATAGATACAATTACAGAGAATTTTACAGAAAACATAAATTAGTTAGGTGAAACTTGAAAAAAAAAAACTATCCTATTGTTTCAGAAAAGGGAAAAAAAATGCAATTGAATAGATTTTTCATTTTGTTAAAAAAGGGAAGATATACAAACCTTATAGAAACGTTGCCTATAGCACCCAATCAGATTTCAGCTGTCATTTATCGGGCAAAATCTAGAAAATTACAGTTACAAGCTGATTGGTTACCAGTGGTAACTCAAGAGGTGGGGCTGCAGCACAGTGCAAAATTTAAATAGGCCACACCCACTACCACCCCAAGCACTGCCAAACATCACCAGCTGGGACTCACTGGCGGTTTGTGGGGGTCCCCAGGGGTAACTCAAGAGGTGGGGCTGCAGCACAGTCCAAAATGTAAATAGGCCACACCCACTACCACCCCAAGCACTGCCAAACATCACCAGCTGGGACTCACTGGCGGTTTGTGGGGGTCCCCAGTGGTAACTCAAGAGGTGGGGCTGCAGCACAGTCCAAAATGTAAATAGGCCACACCCACTACCACCCCAAGCACTGCCAAACATCACCAGCTGGGACTCACTGGCGGTTTGTGGGGGTCCCCTATCTGAATTTTGGACTGCACTGCAGCCCCACCTCTGGTGCCGCCACAATTGGTTACTATGGGTAACTTCTCCACATTTATGTCTGTCAAAGGTTTGAGTTATCTCCCCCAAAATGTGAAAATAGTAATGATTGCCTATAAGCCAACATTCTGCCAACTTTAAATTAAATTCCAATTAAATTGTAATGAAAAGCATCTACAGTATATAATAATTTCCAAAGGTCTTTCCAGCCTAGGGTCCGTGGGAAAAAAATGCTCTTCTGACATCACCCACTGCGAGGACTGGGAAGACAAACCTAGTGTAGCAGTAAGGGAGTGGGAACAGGGCAAGTGTGATGAGAATTGAATCTCCCCCGAGTTTTTCCGTTAAGGTTAATGAATGAAAATATGCGGAAAAGTAAAGTTATTTTTTAGAATTGACATCATTAGGTAAAATGTAAAAAATAAAAATAAAATTTGTGTGAACAGATCATGTAGCGTGAAATTAATTATTAAATACATGTAGTGCCCTCTCCAAAATGTAGTGCTCAAAATAGCATGTAGACCTCAATATCAATTTCTTCCTTTAATGCCGGTAATAATTCTCAGCTCAATTAAACCAAAGAAAGGGAAGCAAGAACACAATAGTGTTCTTCTATACCGGTTCATTTAAGAAGCTAGATTTGGGGATTCACCATGGCAACGATCTATGAAATTTGTGGCACCTGTTGTATTTGGTCATTTCTGTCATACTGTATTGCACTTTTCAGACATTGTAAATACTTTGAACAACTCAGTCCAAAATGAACATTTGCCAGTGGATTCTAAGAGCCATTAACTGAACATAATTACACATTACAGGCACTTTTGATTACTCAGGGATAGCCCAAAAACCTGGCCTGCTACTATACTTATTCTGGTAGAATGGAGTTATGCATTGATCATTGCTCATAAGGTACTATAAAGCAGTGGTTCTCAACCTCAGCCCTTTAAATTTTCCCAGCAGATTACCTTTTGAGAATTTCTGTTGGTGGTACTTGAGGACTGGTGTTGAGAATACCTGTTATAAGAACTGAAAAGCCCGAGTTACAGAGAACATCTTACTGGGATTCAAAGTTGCATATGATAGGGATGGCCATTGACCATAGATGCTTGCTACTGTCAGCCAGTAGTCCTGTGCCAAGGCGCCACCACCGGCTCAGCGTACGGCAGGAACAATCAATAGTATGCCATTGCATAGTTTTATAACATCTATGGTTCTGTATTCTTCATCTCTGGCTACCATTGATGGAGGGCATTCCACTCACCTTTCATACAAACACTACAATCCCTAGGTCTTCAGGACACAGCCCTTACTTGGTTCTCATCCTACCTATCTAATCACTCTTTCAGTGTTCACTTCTCTGGCTCTACCTCCTCTTCTCTACCTCTATCAGTTGGAGTACCGCAAGGCTCAGTCTTAGGTCCTCTGCTGTTCTCAATCTATACCTCCTCTCTTGGTAAACTAATCAGCGCCTTCGGATTTCAGTATCATTTGTACGCTGATGATACTCAAATCTACCTATCCTCCCCATATTTATCACCATCTGTATTGGCTCGTGTCACTGGATGCCTGTCTGTCATTTCATCTTGGATGTCATCTCGCCACCTTAAACTCAACATTTCCAAAACCAAATTAATTATTTTCCCAGCCAAGAGTAGTTACCAACCTGATATCTCCATAACTGTTGACAATGCGACTATCCACCCTACCCCACAAGCTCGCTGCCTAGGTGTCACCCTTGACTCTGAACTGTCCTTTGTTCCACACATTCAATCTGTCTCTAAATCATGTTACATGCACCTTAAAAACATTTCCAAAATACGCCCTTATCTTACACAAGACACTGCAAAAACTCTAATCCATGCACTCATCGTCTCCCGCATTGATTATTGTAATAGTCTCCTTAATGGTCTTCCCAAACATAGGCTCTCACTACTACAATCCAATTTAAATGCAGCTGCGAGGCTAATCTTCCACGCTAGACGTTCTTCGTCTGCTGATCCGCTCTGTCAGTCCCTCCATTGGTTACCGGTATTCTACCGTGTTAAATATAAATAAATACTTTTACTTACATACAGGACTATTAACCAAATTGCACCATCATACATTTCCTCACTATTCTCAAAATATCTCTCTATCAGACCTCTCCGCTTTGCACAAGATCTGCGTCTCTCATCCACATGTATTACCTGTTCCCACTCAAAATTACAGGACTTTACCCGGGCTTCACCCACACTGTGGAATGCCTTCTCACGCACAATAAGACTCTCCTCTAGTCTCCAAACCTTTTAAACGTTCCCTGAAAACTGATCTCTTCAGATAAGCCTACCAAATTCCAGACCCACCCACATAACCTTCAATGCTTCCCTATCCAGTTACATCCTCTCTGTACAATCCACATAACCTCACATTTTGTCTTCCAACATTTCTGGGTGATCATATCATACAACCCATTAAAAACCTAGCAATCTGGTGGACCATTAGGTAACAGGTAGCATCTATCCTTGTGTATCAATGCCTATTTCCCTATAGATTGTAAGCTTGTGAGCAGGGCCTTCCTACCTCTATGTCTGTCTGTCTGTCTGTCTGTCTTTTCCCAGTTTTGTTCTATAACTGTTGTTCTAATTGTAAAGCGCAACGGAATATGCTGCGCTATATAAGAAACTGCTAATAAATAAATAATAATAAATAAGGACATTCCTAGTATGTGATCACGAAGAAACACTGCCTACACAAGTTGCTCACTACTGCAGCATCTTGAAGTTGTAGCAGAGCTATGGTTGCTTTCAGCAGCATAAGGACTGTTTAACCAGTCTCTAAGCAGCAGATCTCAGTTGGGACCGATGCAAAAAAGAAGTATCTTTACACCTGGAACAAACCATATTGCAGTGCAGGGGCGCAAACACGTTCGTTTTATTTGTTTTTTGCATACAAAACAAGACATACATCATGCAGTTATTGCCCCAATTCATTGATAATTGGTGGGTCGGGGTAATAATCGCACAGTGTATGCTTGTGATCAATAAGTAAGAATCTGATCTGGTGGGCATGAAAAATCTTCCACGTGCCCTGCCGCGGCTGACCGACTTTTCCTCTGTTCCTTCATAAGGGAGGAACGAGGAAATGTCTCTTCCCCATGAGAGGAATCAGGGGCGTAGCTAGAACTTTGTGGGCCCCATAGCATAATTTTGAAGAAGCCCTGTCCCAATACTAGAGAGACATTTCTCTGCAGCAGTTGCTAATTTTTTATGCCCCATAGTAGGGGCCTAGTGCATATTCTGGACCATAGTAGTGCTCTGACTCACATTATGTTACATAGTAGAGCTGCCAGTACGCATTATGCATACAGTGTCTCCAGTTCATATTACTGTATGTCACATTACAGTGGCCACAGTTCATATTACTGTATGCCACACTGTGTTGCCTCCACTTCATATTGTGCCACATTACAGTGCCCCAGATCATATTATGTAACATTATAATGCCCTCCAGTTCATTTTATACTACATTAAAATGAGCAGGTCCAGGGGCACATCTAGATATATTGTAGATGCCAAGACAAAAGTTTGTAAGGGCCTCTACGTATCACCCAATGTTGACAAAATTATATAACGCATGTAACTTTGACAGGGAAGATGGGCCCCTTTCAGCTCTGGGCCCCATGGCAGCTGCACTCCCTGCCCTATGGTGGCTACGCCCTTGAGAGGAATGCAAATATTGAGTCAACCACTGTGAGATATCTCATAGACCCAGATTTATCAAACCTTGGAGAGCGATAAATAGCATGATGATAAAGTACCAACCAATCAGCTTCCAATTGTCATATTTCAAACACAGTCTGTAACATGGCCGTTAGGAGCTGATTGGCTGGTACTGTATCACCGTGCAATTTCTCACTCTCAAAGACTTGATAAATCTGGGCCACAATATCTGCAGGGTGTCAGGCTGTCAGGTGAAATGTCTTTCAGTCCAACAGGTAATTTATCTGACCATGTATGCCCAGCCGTAGAGTACAGCAGTACATAAAAACTTCTGGTTTGGTTATTTATGGCCATAGTACTATACTTGGTAAAGAATTAAAAGCATCTGGTGCTTTTAAAAAATGTACACTTCAAAGATCTCCAGGTGCGAAGCTTCCAACTAGATGTATGAAGCAATGGAATGTGTGGCGAAGTGAGCCGGTAGAGAAGTTGCCCATGGCAACTACTGTAATCAGCACTGAGGTCACATATATCAAGTGCATTCTATAAAATTACAAGTAGCAGCTGATTGGTTGCCATGGGCAACATCTCCACTGGCTTATTTATCTACTCTTTTCACTGCTTCATATATCTCCCCTCAGTGTCGGACTGGGGCATGAAGGGCCCACCGGGGGAATGCAGTTATAGGGGCCCATGCTTAAGGGTGTGGCCAGCCTACAAAGGGGGTGTGGCCAGCCTCCACAGAGACTTGACATACACAATAGTCTAGTGCAGTGTAATGCAACATACTGTATCTACCATGTATAATACAAGTGCACAGTCTGGAACCTGATCCCTAGAGGAAGGAGTGGGCACTCAGGCAGTGGGGCCTACTGGTGGTTTCCCTGGTACCCCTGTGGGCCAGTCCGACCCTGTCTCCCCCTATATATCTCCCCTTTTATGTGGCATACAATCACTGATGTTATCACATCATTGAAGAGGGACAATAAATTATTGTAAGTGGAGCAAATTAATATGAAAAATAATTTCATGGAATTAGACCTGTTTCATAATTCATGCATGTTGTCCCCTGTTTACCGTATATTATGTTGCCATGCATACATTATGTGGGTAAAGTTTTTACAGCACTGAAGTCCCTAAGTAAAGGAGTGAGTGCTCTGTTTGTCAGAAAAGTGCTGGTCCCTGGAGTAATACAGTAGATAACCGGTAAGTGATGCCAGAATATTTATGTCCTGCGATGACTCATATACAGATGTGCGGCTGGTGCAGGCATCTCACGAGAGTTGAATATTGTCATTTCTAGCAGGCTGGCTGCAGTGCCAGCTCAAATGGCAAATTGTTCTCTCAGCAGCAGCTGAGCAGTGCCAGACAAACCCTGAGAGACCGTCCATTAACATGAGCATTTTCTAAGCAGTACAGTGTCATAAATTGGGCATTATCCAATAATACCTTGTTTACACTGTGTCCTAGAACTCAGAAGGGGTGTAGTACGGTATGCCGACGCTCGGGCTCCCGGCGACCAGCATACCGGCGCCGGGAGCCCGACTGCCGGCATATCGACAGCGTGGCGAGCGCAAAGGAGCCCCTTCCGGGCTCGCTGCGCTCGCCACGCTGCAGGCACGGTGGCACACTATTTTATTCTCCCTCCAGGGGGGTCGTGGACCCCCACGAGGGAGAATAGTTGTCGGTATGCCGGGTGTCGGGATTCCGGCGCCGGTATACTGTGCTCCGGGATCCCGACATTCGGCATACAGAAGACCACCCCTTAGAAGAACTCTGTCAGTTCCTTCCCATAAGCAGTGTCCTGTCATACAGAGTGTCTCTCACTCAAGCTGTGCCTGTGGTAGAATGTATTCATCATTCTCTAAGCCATAGGTTCTCAAACTTGGTCCTCAGGACCCCAAACAGTCAACGTTTTTCAGGTTACCTAGCAGGTGCACAGGTGTATTTATTAGTCACTGACACATTTTAAAAGGTCCACAGGTGGAGCTCATTATTTAACTTTTGATTCTCTGAGGAGATCTGCAAAACATGAACTGTTTGGGGTTCTGAGGACCGAGTTTGAGAACATATGCTCTAGGGGGGTAATTCAGACCTGATCAGGCACAGACTGTGCATGCATATGCACCGCAATGCGAAAGCGCATCACACGGGTACAAAGCGGATCACCGCTCGGCGATGTTTTTGTGTGATGGATCCGTTCACATGGGCGATCGGAAGGCGATTGATAGGAAGAAGGCGTTTGTGGGTGTCAACTGACTGTTTTCAGGGAGTGTCTGGAAAAACGCAGGCGTGTCCATGTGTTAGCAGGGAGGGTTCCTGACACCAATTCCGGTCCCAGACATGCTGATGTGATCGCAGCGGCTCAGTAGTCCTGGGCTGCGCAGAGACTGCACAAAGGGTGTCATTCCGAGTTGTTCGCTCGTTGCCGATTTTCGCAACGGAGCGATTAAGGCAAAAATGCGCATGCGCATGGTTCGCAGTGCGCATGCGGTAAGTATTTTAGCACAAAACTTCGTAAATTTACTCACGTCCGAACGAAGAATTTTCATCATTGTAGTGATCGTAGTGTGATTGACAGGAAGTGGGTGTTTCTGGGCGGAAACTGGCCGTTTTCTGGGAATGTGCGGAAAAACGCAGGCGTGTCAGGGAAAAACACGGGAGTGTCTGGAGAAACAGGGGAGTGGCTGACCGAACGCTAGGCGTGTGTGTGACGTCAAAACAGGAATGAAACGGCCTGAGCTGATCGCAATCTGTGAGTAGGTCTGGAGCTACTCAGAAACTGCTAAGAAATTTCTATTCGCAATTCTGCTAATCTTTCGTTCGCAATTCTGCTAAGTTAAGATACACTCCCATAGGGCGGCGGCTTAGCGTGTGCAATGCTGCTAAAAGCAGCTAGCGAGCGAACAACTCGGAATCACCCCCAAAATCTGTTTGTACAGCTCTGCTACACATGCGTACGCACACTTGCACAGCTGTGGGCGGCGACTATCTGATCGCAGCAGTACAAAAATCGCTTGCTAGCAATCAGGTCTGAATTAGGCCCTAAGTTATTAGCACTCAGTTTAATAACTCATGCTTCCTGCTTTCCTCAAATCATGGCACCATCCTTCCAAACCTTTAATCTTCAGAGATGTATCTGACCTACTGTACTTGCAATACAGCGCATTGCCCTGCTGATAGAAAAGACCCACTTTACAGCCTGTCAGGCCTACACGGCCTTCAGGCAGGAACATGGTAGTTGCTAGTGATATGCGGTGGGGTGAGGCAGAGCCTTTCCTGTCATACTAAAGTTTGTGCCAGAGTTTTGACAGCTTAAAGTATATGAAAAATACAAAGAATACGTTTGAAATATCTTGTTTGTATTATTCTAATAATTTTTATAGCCAAAATTCTGGAGTAAAATGTCTATGGCAGGTGAGGCAGTTCCTCCCCTGCTTATCTTTTCCGCACATCTCTGATCAAAACTCACCAAATTTCCAGGAGTTTATACTGCTGCACCTGTGTATAATGCCCAGATGTACCCTTTGGCTCATATATTGTGTGTAAATTTGGCTCTGGTGATCGCCAGTGCCTCCTAAGCCATTTACCTCACCGCACGTCCCTGGTAGCTGCTAGTTTAGTCTTCAAGTAATGACAGTGTCTACGCATTTTGTGCAACATTTTATTTGTAACACCTAAAATGGCCATACTTCACTTAACCTTAAGCTGGGTACACACTAGACGATTGTTTTAACGATGTGGCCAATTCTGACAGATCGTTAGAATCTTCCAGTGTGTATGCACTATGGGCTCTATTTACTAAGCCTTGGATGGAGATAAAGTACCAGCCAACCAGCTCCTAAGTGTTATTTTTCAAACCCAGCCTGTGAAATGTCAGTTAGGAGCTGATTGGCTGGTACTTTATCTGTGTTGACTTTATCTCCATCCAAGGCTTAGTAAATAGACCCCTTAGTTATTGATGATGTGCGCTCCTGCTACAAGCAGGTCTGACGGGCAATATCTCCGGCGCCGCCAATGTCGTGCTGGGTACACATCATCTAATGTGTACTCAGCTTTACTGTACATCATACTGACCAAAAAAAAACCTATAATAAGTACATCATACTGAAAATAAACCCCTATAAAACAGCACTTAAGGTAAAAAAATATTCAAACGTTCAATAAATGAGTAATAAATTGATGCACACCACTACTCTTTATAATAAGCGTCCATTAAAAAAGTGTCATACAGTATAAAATCTGTCTTATGTCTGACCATTGTACATTCTGAGCTCAAAATGAATATCCCCGTATTCGAATATAGGGGTAACACAAGCAAATAGGCTATAATATAGGACAGTTGGCCACAAGAAAAGCCTCGTTCAGATGGATAAACCATGTTATGATGTCAGACTCCTGATGGGTATTAAGCAGGAACCATTGGTATCAGTGGCGGCTCGTTACCTGTCAGCTGCAGCCCTCTCCTCCTTGCTCTCCTGGTGATTGATGGGTGATATCACCGGGAGGTGGGACTTAGGTCCGGCAGGGGTGGGGCTTAACTCCGGCGCTGCTAAACAGGCTAGCTTCTAGGGACTGCATCAGCTGCATAGATGAGGCTGACGTTATAGCAGGGGAGTGACTTGCAGACTGGCAGTCCCAGGGGGAAAATACACATCCGCTGGGACTGTCTGTCTGTCTGTGATTAGCAGGGAGCACTTCCTATGGAAAGTCACTGACACTACTAGGCAGTCCCTGCGGGTGGCAGATTGTACTGGGGTACCATGAAGCAGTTCTATTAGACAGCCAGTGCTGTTACTGATACAGTAACTGTAGCCACATTGAATAAAGACTCTTCTCTGCTGTCAAAGTCCTTTCAGCACATGAGGACTTGGTGTGATCAAATTATAATACAGTATTTGCTGGCGTATAAGACTACTTTTTTGCCCTGAAAAACATGCCTCCAAGTGGGGGGGTCGTCTTATACGCCGGGTGCACTTCAGTTGGGATAGACATAGCTGCCATAGTGGCCTTCCGATACTCGCCCGATGCCCACAGTGGCCTCCCGATGCCCGCCCACCTCATTCTATATACCATCCAGTATCGCGCGATATCCAGTGCGGCCGCGGCGGGTCACTAGTGCCAATTACAGGGAGATGCAGGGACTGGCCGGAGGCGCTGCAGTCGCGTTGTGGCCGTACAATGGTGACAATGACAGGTACTGTAATGGCACTAATACTAATACTAATGGCACTCATGTGAAACCGGTGACAATAAATGCACACAGGGGTATACTTTTATACATTTTACAACTTTCTCCTCGCCCCCTCCCCCCTTCTTATGCATACCTTGATAAATACTCCCTATCCAAATCTCTTATCAGGTCATAATATACAGTATGTCACAAATCTGATGTTCTTTTACATTTTATTTGGTGTGTGGAAGGGGGTAGTCTTATACGGCGAGTATATAACAAACTCTATATTTTGAGTGGAAATGTTGGGGGTCGTCTTATACGCCCAGTCGTCTTATACGCCGGCAAATACGGTAATCATGTTTTATACTATAGCCGCTCAAACAGGGAATGCGGCTGTGCTCCTACACTCCTACAAGACGCTCGGATGCTTACCCAGTGTCTGTTGCTTTTCTTGCCGACAGAAGATGTTCATTCTGCACAGGGCATTACAATTTACTCCCATTATATTAATGAACATCAGTGACACACTGCAAGGTCATTAATATCATTTGCTCTCCAGACAACTCAGGAAAATTATGTGGCATAAACTTTACACTGCATTAAAAAAATTGACTTAACACATAACTATGGGGGTAATTCCAAGTTGATCGCAGCAGGAAATTTTTTAGCAATTGGGCAAAACCATGTGCACTGCAGGGGAAGGGGGGGGGGCAGATATAACATTTGCAGAGAGAGTTAGATTTGGGTGGGTTATTTTGTTTCTGTGCAGGATAAATACTGGCTGCTTTATTTTTACACTGCAATGTAGGCCCTCATTCCGAGTTGTTCGCTCGCAAGCTGCTTTTAGCAGCATTGCACACGCTAAGCCGCCGCCTACTGGGAGTGAATCTTAGCTTATCAAAATTGCGAACGAAAGGTTCTCAAAATTGCGAAAAGACTTCTCTGTGCAGTTTCTGAGTAGCTCGAGACTTACTCTTCCAGTGCGATCAGTTCAGTGCTTTTCGTTCCTGGTTTGACGTCACAAACACTCCCAGCGTTCGCCCAGACACTCCCCCGTTTCTCCAGCCACTCCCGCGTTTTTTCCAGAAACGGTAGCGTTTTTTCACACACTCCCATAAAACGTCCAGTTTCCGCCCAGAAACACCCACTTCCTGTCAATCACATTACGATCACCAGAACGAAGAAAAAACCTCGTAATGCCGTGAGTAAAATTCCTAACTGCATAGCAAATTTACTTGGCGCAGTCGCAGTGCGAACATTGCGCATGCGCAATAAGCGGAAAATCGCTGCAATGCGAAAAAAAATTACAGAGCGAAGAACTCGGAATGACCACCTTAGATTGCAGATTGAATACACCACACCCAAATCTAATAGGCCCTACACATTGGCCGATCCGCCGCTGAGCTGCCCGACGGCGGATACGGCCGACGGGCGACCCGGCGCGCGGGGGGGGGCAGTGACGGGGGGAGTCACGCGGCTCCATTGAAGTGCAGGCAAATATGGACGAGATCGTCCATATTGGCCTGCATGCACAGCCGACGGGTGGGAGCTCTGATTGGCTCACGGATCGGCGCTGAATTAAACTGAGACACCCGCCGGAGACTGAGGGGAAGGAGAGGGTGCAGGCTGCGCTCTCCTTCCCTCACACAGACAGGACGGCGACAGCAGCGGCAGCGGTGAGCAGGGGAGGGGGGGGCATGTATACCTGACACTGGGGGATATCTGGCACTGGGGGGGCATGTTATACCTGGCACTGGGGATATCTGGCACTGGGGGCATATCTGGCACTGGGGGGGGGGGCATGTTATACCTGGCACTGGGGGATATCTGGCACTGGGGGATATCTGGCACTGGGGGGGGCATGTATACCTGGCACTGGCAGCATATCTGGCACTGGGGGGGCATGTATACCTGGCACTGGGAGCATATCTGGCACTGGGGGACTTGTGTACCTGGCACTGGGGGATATCTGGCACTGGGGGACTTGTGTACCTGGCACTGGGGGATATCTGGCACTGGGGGGGCATGTATACCTGGCACTGGGAGCATATCTGGCACTGGGGGGGACTTGTGTACCTGGCACTGGGGGATATCTGGCACTGGGGGCATATCTGGCACTGGAAGGACATGTGTATCTGGCACTGGGGGCATATCTGGCACTGGGGGGCATATCTGGCACTGGGGGGACATGTGTATCTGGCACTGTGGCCATATCTGGCACTGCGGAGACATGTGTATCTGGCACTGGGGCATATCTGACACTGAGGGCATATCTGGCAATG
>NC_086452.1:115889892-116012392 GCF_028390025.1 Pseudophryne corroboree | reverse complement strand
GCCCCCTGAAGGCTTAATCCAACCCTGGTCTAGCAGTTCTCGCGCACCCTGGGTGGAACGCCTACAGCATTACAGCAGCAATCTGTCCTGAAGTTCCCACTAAGAGTCAGCTGGATGGGATGTACTAACAGTAAAGTGCGATAAAACCTGTTTTCCGGGTTTTACTGCATTTCCTGTATGTATTAAGACTCGATGTGTGGTTTTGGGAAGGGGGGGGGGGGGGGGGGCGCAGTCTGAAATTTTGCCTAGGATGTTGAGAAGCCTTGCACCGGCCCTGAGCACATGAATGGATATATGGATGGGGGGGGGGGATGATCACACACTAATTAACATGTAGATCGGTGGAGCAACCATTGTTGTTTTTATTATTTTTTTATATATTCCTTTTTTATTCAGTGGTCAATAAAATGACAGACAGTTCTTGCTTCATATAAATTAAAGAGGGGAGGGAGATTGAGTTATTTGAAGGTAGGTATTGGCTATGCCCTCCATTGTGCAAGCCACGCCTCACGGCACAGGCTACGCCCACAACCCATGTGTAGACCACACCCATGTAGCGCTGGTCACAACATCTCACAACATATGCAATGGTACACAATAGGCCCCTCACAAATTTCAGCTCCAGGCCCATCTGGCACCCAAGAAGTTTCTGTACAGGGGCATGAAATTCCTTTGGTGGCCATTGAGGTGACTACTTAATGCATGTCGACCAATAGTGGTCGACCTAATGACTGTCAACCTAACTTGTGTTGACACACGACCCATACCCGTTGGAGGCAAGGGCTTCATTTACAACGATTATCAGCATATACAGTATGCCTGCAGAATTTTAAACAGCAATATAATTAAGGGCAATAGGCACCTGGTTTCGCACTGATGAAAAATAAAAATATGCCATTTTTAGTCAATAAATCCCCAAGAGTTTAATATTATATTTGATTTGATTTACATGCTGAACTGACTGTGTTTTCAATAGGGGCCATTACCTCTTTAACCACATAATTGGCATGATCAGATCACATGCCACCTTGCCGCCCCACTGTGTCCTCCAGTTTTTGATGAGGAGATCCGTTTTGTAGATGTGCATTATATATATATATATATATATATATATATATATATATAAAAAATACTTTTCAAACTATACTAAAATTTAAAAAAAAAAACAATTTTATGACCAGTTTTTAAGGGAAAAAATTGTCAGTTAAGTGGTTAAAACACTGTAGTGAGTGAGATAAAGTGAAGACGGATAAAGTAGTTGTTTTTGAAAATGCCAGTTAGTAGCTGTTTGGTTGGTACTTGGTACTGTGTCTCTCTCCACTTTATGTCTCTCCAAGCTTTGATAAATCTCACCCTGAGAGCATTACAAATAGAGTAATAAGTATTTGTGGGAATACAGTATCTGGTACTCAGTGCTTTTAACACCCATCCCACCATCTATTACAGTATTCAACATACTGGAGATTTGGCACAGATGTGCTTATGGGATGTAGTAATGTGACCGGCAGTCAGGAGACCAACGGTCACAATAAAAATGCCTGCATCCCGACACCTCAAAATACCCACAGTCTGCATGCCGACTAATAGGGACTATTCCCACTTGTGGGTGTCCATGACACCCATAGAGTGGGAATAGAACGCGCGGTGAGCTGAGCGAGACCGCAAGGGGCTTCGTTGCGCTCGCCCCGCCGTCGGCATTCTAAACCCTGGGATCCCGGCTTCGGTATGGTGATCACCTGGATCCCAAACGCCGGTCACCCATACCCAACCCGTGCTTATCCATGGTATGCTCTTGTCATCTAATGCAAACCCTTATTGCTTGTACTTCTCTGCAGTTTTGGTACAAATCAAGTAGCTTGCCCTCACCAAGTAGAACTCTGAGGCTGATTCAGTTTTCGCACAGCAGCGATCAGGTCTGAACTGCGCATGCGCCGGTGCCGCAGTGCATCACAGACAGTCGACGGCTGTCGTAGCCCTGCGATCGCCTCTGCCTGATTGACAGGCAGAGGCGGTCACTGGGCGGGAGGGGGCGGGCTGGCGGTGTTTAGCCGCCGTTTAGGGGGCATGTTCCAGGCAATGCAGGTGTGCCCGTACCATTGGGGGGGCGGGCCGTGGTGGCTGCGTGATGTCACATGCAGCCGCTGCGACCCGGGCAGCTATAAGTAGCTCCCTGCCAGCGGGAGCTGCGCTGGTAGGGAGCTACTCCTGAAGCACAAAAGCATCGCTGCTGTGTGATAATTTTGTACTTGTGCAACGGGGCCGGCACTGACATGCGGGGCGGACTAGCCCTGTGCTGGGTGTCCCCCCGCATGTCAGTGTGACTGATTGTAGATGTGCTAAATTTATCACATCTACGATCAGGTCTGAATTAGGCCCTCTATACTGTACTTCCTTACCATGTACTGTACCATGCCTCTTGAAATCTTCTCCTGACGTTATTATAAGTGCTCATCACGGTGACTGTAAGAAGTTACACTTTATAATCACATATTTGCTAGAGATGAGCGGGTTCGGTTTCTCTGAATCCGAACCCGCACGTACTTCATGTTTTTTTTCACGGGTCCGAGCGACTCGGATCTTCCCGCCTTGCTCGGTTAACCCGAGCGCGCCCGAACGTCATCATGACGCTGTCGGATTCTCGCGAGACTCGGATTCTATATAAGGAGCCGCGCGTCGCCGCCATTTTCACACGTGCATTGAGATTGATAGGGAGAGGATGTGGCTGGCGTCCTCTCCATTTAGATTAGGAGAGAGAGAGAGAGATTGACCTGAGGCTGATACTGTAGAAGAGAGTGCAGAGTTTAGTGACTGACCACAGTGACCACCAGCAGTGCAGTTGTTTTATTTAATATATCCGTTCTCTGCCTGAAAAAAACGGTACACACAGTGACTCAGTCACATACCATATCTGTGTGCACTGCTCAGCCCAGTGTGCTGCATGCCTGCATCATCTATGTATATATTATATATCTGACTGTGCTCAGCTCACACAGCTTATAATTGTGGGGGAGACTGGGGAGCACTGCAGTGCCAGTTATAGGTTATAGCAGGAGCCAGGAGTACAAGACAGTCACATACCATATCTGTGTGCACTGCTCAGCCCAGTGTGCTGCATCATCTATGTATATATTATATATCTGACTGTGCTCAGCTCACACAGCTTATAATTGTGGGGGAGACTGGGGAGCACTGCAGTGCCAGTTATAGGTTATAGCAGGAGCCAGGAGTACATATTATATTAAAATTAAACAGTGCACACTTTTGCTGCAGGAGTGCCACTGCCAGTGTGACTGACCAGTGACCTGACCACACTGACCACCAGTATAGTTAGTAGTATACTATATTGTGATTGCCTGAAAAAGTTAAACACTCGTCGTGTGACTTCACTTGTGTGGTGTTTTTTTTTTTATTCTATAAAAAACTCATTCTGCTGACAGACAGTGTCCAGCAGGTCCGTCATTATATAATATATATACCTGTCCGGCTGCAGTAGTGATATATATATATTTTTTATATCATTATTTATCATCCAGTCGCAGCAGACACAGTACGGTAGTTCACGGCTGTAGCTACCTCTGTGTCGGCACTCGGCAGTCCATCCATAATTGTATACCACCTACCCGTGGTTTTTTTTTCTTTCTTCTTTATACATACATACTACTACATCTCTTTATCAACCAGTCTATATTAGCAGCAGACACAGTACAGTACGGTAGTTCACGGCTGTGGCTACCTCTGTGTCGGCACTCGGCAGTCCGTCCATAATTGTATTCCACCTAACCGTGGTTTTTTTTTCTTTCTTCTTTATACATACATACTACGACATCTCTTTATCAACCAGTCTATATTAGCAGCAGACACAGTACAGTACGGTAGTTCACGGCTGTGGCTACCTCTGTGTCGGCACTCGGCAGTCCGTCCATAATTGTATACCACCTAACCATGGTTTTTTTTTCTTTCTTCTTCATACATACATACTACGACATCTCTTTATCAACCAGTCTATATTAGCAGCAGACACAGTACAGTACGGTAGTTCACGGCTGTGGCTACCTCTGTGTCGGCACTTGGCAGTCCGTCCATAATTGTATACCACCTAACCGTGGTTTTTTTTTCTTTCTTCTTTATACATACATACTACGACATCTCTTTATCAACCAGTCTATATTAGCAGCAGACACAGTACAGTACGGTAGTTCACGGCTGTGGCTACCTCTGTGTCGGCACTCAGCAGTCCGTCCATAATTGTATACCACCTAACCGTGGTTTTTTTTTCTTTCTTCTTCATACATACATACTACGACATCTCTTTATCAACCAGTCTATATTAGCAGCAGACACAGTACAGTACGGTAGTTCACGGCTGTGGCTACCTCTGTGTCGGCACTCGGCAGTCCGTCCATAATTGTATACCACCTACCCGTGGTTTTTTTTTCTTTCTTCTTCATACATACATACTACGACATCTCTTTATCAACCAGTCTATATTAGCAGCAGACACAGTACAGTACGGTAGTTCACGGCTGTGGCTACCTCTGTGTCGGCACTCGGCAGTCCGTCCATAATTGTATACCACCTACCCGTGGTTTTTTTTCCTTTCTTCTTCATACATACATACTACGACATCTCTTTATCAACCAGTCTATATTAGCAGCAGACACAGTACAGTACGGTAGTTCACGGCTGTGGCTACCTCTGTGTCGGCACTCGGCAGTCCGTCCATAATTGTATACCACCTAACCGTGGTTTTTTTTTCTTTCTTCTTCATACATACATACTACGACATCTCTTTATCAACCAGTCTATATTAGCAGCAGACACAGTACGGTAGTTCACGGCTGTAGCTACCTCTGTGTCGGCACTCGGCAGTCCGTCCATAATTGTATACTAGTATCCATCCATCTCCATTGTTTACCTGAGGTGCCTTTTAGTTGTGCCTATTAAAATATGGAGAACAAAAATGTTGAGGTTCCAAAATTAGGGAAAGATCAAGATCCACTTCCACCTCGTGCTGAAGCTGCTGCCACTAGTCATGGCCGAGACGATGAAATGCCAGCAACGTCGTCTGCCAAGGCCGATGCCCAATGTCATAGTACAGAGCATGTCAAATCCAAAACACCAAATATCAGTAAAAAAAGGACTCCAAAACCTAAAATAAAATTGTCGGAGGAGAAGCGTAAACTTGCCAATATGCCATTTACCACACGGAGTGGCAAGGAACGGCTGAGGCCCTGGCCTATGTTCATGGCTAGTGGTTCAGCTTCACATGAGGATGGAGGCACTCAGCCTCTCGCTAGAAAAATGAAAAGACTCAAGCTGGCAAAAGCAGTAGCACCGCAAAGAACTGTGCGTTCTTCGAAATCCCAAATCCACAAGGAGAGTCCAATTGTGTCGGTTGCGATGCCTGACCTTCCCAACACTGGACGTGAAGAGCATGCGCCTTCCACCATTTGCACGCCCCCTGCAAGTGCTGGAAGGAGCACCCGCAGTCCAGTTCCTGATAGTCAGATTGAAGATGTCAGTGTTGAAGTACACCAGGATGAGGAGGATATGGGTGTTGCTGGCGCTGGGGAGGAAATTGACCAGGAGGATTCTGATGGTGAGGTGGTTTGTTTAAGTCAGGCACCCGGGGAGACACCTGTTGTCCGTGGGAGGAATATGGCCGTTGACATGCCTGGTGAAAATACCAAAAAAATCAGCTCTTCGGTGTGGAACTATTTCAACAGAAATGCGGACAACAGGTGTCAAGCCGTGTGTTCCCTTTGTCAAGCTGTAATAAGTAGGGGTAAGGACGTTAACCACCTCGGAACATCCTCCCTTATACGTCACCTGCAGCGCATTCATAATAAGTCAGTGACAAGTTCAAAAACTTTGGGTGACAGCGGAAGCAGTCCACTGACCAGTAAATCCCTTCCTCTTGTAACCAAGCTCACGCAAACCACCCCACCAACTCCCTCAGTGTCAATTTCCTCCTTCCCCAGGAATGCCAATAGTCCTGCAGGCCATGTCACTGGCAATTCTGACGAGTCCTCTCCTGCCTGGGATTCCCCCGATGCATCCTTGCGTGTAACGCCTACTGCTGCTGGCGCTGCTGTTGTTGCTGCTGGGAGTCGATGGTCATCCCAGAGGGGAAGTCGTAAGCCCACTTGTACTACTTCCAGTAAGCAATTGACTGTTCAACAGTCCTTTGCGAGGAAGATGAAATATCACAGCAGTCATCCTGCTGCAAAGCGGATAACTGAGGCCTTGACAACTATGTTGGTGTTAGACGTGCGTCCGGTATCCGCCGTTAGTTCACAGGGAACTAGACAATTTATTGAGGCAGTGTGCCCCCGTTACCAAATACCATCTAGGTTCCACTTCTCTAGGCAGGCGATACCGAGAATGTACACGGACCTCAGAAAAAGACTCACCAGTGTCCTAAAAAATGCAGTTGTACCCAATGTCCACTTAACCACGGACATGTGGACAAGTGGAGCAGGGCAGGGTCAGGACTATATGACTGTGACAGCCCACTGGGTAGATGTATGGACTCCCGCCGCAAGAACAGCAGCGGCGGCACCAGTAGCAGCATCTCGCAAACGCCAACTCTTTCCTAGGCAGGCTACGCTTTGTATCACCGCTTTCCAGAATACGCACACAGCTGAAAACCTCTTACGGCAACTGAGGAAGATCATCGCGGAATGGCTTACCCCAATTGGACTCTCCTGTGGATTTGTGGCATCGGACAACGCCAGCAATATTGTGTGTGCATTAAATATGGGCAAATTCCAGCACATCCCATGTTTTGCACATACCTTGAATTTGGTGGTGCAGAATTATTTAAAAAACGACAGGGGCGTGCAAGAGATGCTGTCGGTGGCCAGAAAAATTGCGGGACACTTTCGGCGTACAGGCACCACGTACAGAAGACTGGAGCACCACCAAAAACTACTGAACCTGCCCTGCCATCATCTGAAGCAAGAAGTGGTAACGAGGTGGAATTCAACCCTCTATATGCTTCAGAGGTTGGAGGAGCAGCAAAAGGCCATTCAAGCCTATACAATTGAGCACGATATAGGAGGTGGAATGCACCTGTCTCAAGCGCAGTGGAGAATGATTTCAACGTTGTGCAAGGTTCTGATGCCCTTTGAACTTGCCACACGTGAAGTCAGTTCAGACACTGCCAGCCTGAGTCAGGTCATTCCCCTCATCAGGCTTTTGCAGAAGAAGCTGGAGACATTGAAGGAGGAGCTAACACGGAGCGATTCCGCTAGGCATGTGGGACTTGTGGATGGAGCCCTTAATTCGCTTAACAAGGATTCACGGGTGGTCAATCTGTTGAAATCAGAGCACTACATTTTGGCCACCGTGCTCGATCCTAGATTTAAAGCCTACCTTGGATCTCTCTTTCCGGCAGACACAAGTCTGCTGGGGTTGAAAGACCTGCTGGTGAGAAAATTGTCAAGTCAAGCGGAACGCGACCTGTCAACATCTCCTCCTTCACATTCTCCCGCAACTGGGGGTGCGAGGAAAAGGCTCAGAATTCCGAGCCCACCCGCTGGCGGTGATGCAGGGCAGTCTGGAGCGACTGCTGATGCTGACATCTGGTCCGGACTGAAGGACCTGACAACGATTACGGACATGTCGTCTACTGTCACTGCATATGATTCTCTCACCATTGAAAGAATGGTGGAGGATTATATGAGTGACCGCATCCAAGTAGGCACGTCACACAGTCCATACTTATACTGGCAGGAAAAAGAAACAATTTGGAGGCCATTGCACAAACTGGCTTTATTCTACCTAAGTTGCCCTCCCACAAGTGTGTACTCCGAAAGAGTGTTTAGTGCCGCCGCTCACCTTGTCAGCAATCGGCGTACGAGGTTACATCCAGAAAATGTGGAGAAGATGATGTTCATTAAAATGAATTATAATCAATTCCTCCGCGGAGACATTGACCAGCAGCAATTGCCTCCACAAAGTACACAGGGAGCTGAGATGGTGGATTCCAGTGGGGACGAATTGATAATCTGTGAGGAGGGGGATGTACACGGTGATATATCGGAGGGTGATGATGAGGTGGACATCTTGCCTCTGTAGAGCCAGTTTGTGCAAGGAGAGATTAATTGCTTCTTTTTTGGGGGGGGGTCCAAACCAACCCGTCATATCAGTCACAGTCGTGTGGCAGACCCTGTCACTGAAATGATGGGTTGGTTAAAGTGTGCATGTCCTGTTTTGTTTATACAACATAAGGGTGGGTGGGAGGGCCCAAGGACAATTCCATCTTGCACCTCTTTTTTCTTTTATTTTTCTTTGCGTCATGTGCTGTTTGGGGAGGGTTTTTTGGAAGGGACATCCTGCGTGACACTGCAGTGCCACTCCTAAATGGGCCCGGTGTTTGTGTCAGCCACTAGGGTCGCTAATCTTACTCACACAGTCAGCTACCTCATTGCGCCTCTTTTTTTCTTTGCGTCATGTGCTGATTGGGGAGGGTTTTTTTGAAGGGACATCCTGCGTGACACTGCAGTGCCACTCCTAAATGGGCCCGGTGTTTGTGTCGGCCACTAGGGTCGCTAATCTTACTCACACAGTCAGCTACCTCATTGCGCCTCTTTTTTTCTTTGCGTCATGTGCTGATTGGGGAGGGTTTTTTGGAAGGGACATCCTGCGTGACACTGCAGTGCCACTCCTAAATGGGCCCGGTGTTTGTGTCGGCCACTAGGGTCGCTAATCTTACTCACACAGTCAGCTACCTCATTGCGCCTCTTTTTTTCTTTGCGTCATGTGCTGATTGGGGAGGGTTTTTTGGAAGGGACATCCTGCGTGACACTGCAGTGCCACTCCTAAATGGGCCCGGTGTTTGTGTCGGCCACTAGGGTCGCTAATCTTACTCACACAGTCAGCTACCTCATTGCGCCTCTTTTTTTCTTTGCGTCATGTGCTGATTGGGGAGGGTTTTTTGGAAGGGACATCCTGCGTGACACTGCAGTGCCACTCCTAAATGGGCCCGGTGTTTGTGTCGGCCACTAGGGTCGCTAATCTTACTCACACAGTCAGCTACCTCATTGCGCCTCTTTTTTTCTTTGCGTCATGTGCTGATTGGGGAGGGTTTTTTGGAAGGGACATCCTGCGTGACACTGCAGTGCCACTCCTAAATGGGCCCGGTGTTTGTGTCGGCCACTAGGGTCGCTAATCTTACTCACACAGTCAGCTACCTCATTGCGCCTCTTTTTTTCTTTGCGTCATGTGCTGATTGGGGAGGGTTTTTTGGAAGGGACATCCTGCGTGACACTGCAGTGCCACTCCTAAATGGGCCCGGTGTTTGTGTCGGCCACTAGGGTCGCTTATCTTACTCACACAGTCAGCTACCTCATTGCGCCTCTTTTTTTCTTTGCGTCATGTGCTGATTGGGGAGGGTTTTTTGGAAGGGACATCCTGCGTGACACTGCAGTGCCACTCCTAGATGGGCCAGGTGTTTGTGTCGGCCACTAGTGTCGCTTAGCTTAGTCATCCAGCGACCTTGGTGCAAATTTTAGGACTAAAAATAATATTGTGAGGTGTGAGGTATTCAGAATAGACTGAAAATGAGTGGAAATTATGGTTTTTGAGGTTAATAATAATATGGGATCAAAATGACCCCCAAATTCTATGATTTAAGCTGTTTTTTAGTGTTTTTTTAAAAAAACACCCGAATCCAAAACACACCCGAATCCGACAAAAAAAATTCGGTGAGGTTTTGCCAAAACGCGGTTGAACCCAAAACACGGCCGCGGAACCGAACCCAAAACCAAAACACAAAACCCGAAAAATTTCAGGCGCTCATCTCTATTATTTGCATAAGATGCAGACATTGAACAGCAACTATAGTTTCTGGATTTTTTTTTCCATTCCTACTTTCAGAATTTTATGGATAAAGGGTTTCTGGTTAATAGATCTGTATTATTATTTTATGCTGATGGTGGTGACTATTAAGGTTTAACTAAACCTTTCATTATAACCTGTTATTCACTAGATATGAGCTGCTCCGAAAACTAGCTGGGGACATAATGAAAGGCATCCCAGAAGCTGTCGTCACTACCCATCTGAAATATATGACAGTCACATTCCTTTACATAGGCCCTCATTCCGAGTTGGTTGCACGTAGCAACTTTTTGTTGCTCGTGAGATCAACTAGATGCCACCTATGGGGGAGTGTATTATTGCATAGCAGGGCGGTGATCGCTTGTGCAGCCCTGCTATGCTAAAAAAGTTTCCTGCAAAACAAGACCAGGGTCAGAGTTACTTACCCTGTGCAACGGATCCAGCGACGAAGGTCCCAGGATTGGCGTCAGACATCCACCCTCCAAACACCTGGGCACGCCTGCGTTTGGCTCTCCATGCCCAGAAAACGGTGAGTAGACGCCCCGGAACGCCTCCCCGCTGTCAATCTTCTTGGAATCGTGCTAGCGGTCACTTTCTTCTTTATTCTTGCTGCTGGCTGTCGCCGGGCAATGATGAGCGTGCGCATTGCGGCCGCTGCACATGCGCAGTTCCGACCTGTTCGCACCGCAGCTAAGAACCACTGCGTGCAAACGGGTCGGAATGACCCCCATAATACAGCGTGATTCATCATTGATTACTAAACTTGATAGAGCTCAGTGAACGCTGAAATCTAGATTAAGTGGCAGTGTCCAGCCATGAGCTGTGGTGTGCTGTTTAGTTACAAGGTTTCTCTATGGAGTACTCTACAGTATATTACAAAGAGACAGAGATTTGGGACTGTCAAATGGAGGCTCATGGCTGCATGCTTCAGTTTGAGACTCTGAGTGACAGAAATTTACTATAAAGATTGTTATTCCCTTTTGCCTCTATGGGGTACATTCAATTCCTGTCGGATCCTTTCCGACAGAAAGGATCCGACAGGTCAGTATTCAATGACTCGGCCAAACTCGTCAGGTTTTGGCGGATCCGACATTGTCAATCTGACTTTTTAAAGTCGGATAGACATTTAAAGTCGGATTGACATTGTCGGAAACAAGGCTGAAACCTGTCAAGTTTAGCCGCGCTTCCGACAAAATATGTGGATTCCGACAATCCACGTGTTTTCTGACAAGTCGGGAATTCCCGACTTGTCGAAAAAATAACAAACCTATTGAATAGGTAGGAACCCTTTCCGACCTAAAACAGTCGCAAACTGCCATCTTTCCGACAAGACAGCAGTTTCCGACAGGAATTGAATATACCCTCGTATCTCTTTAAGTGGCGAGTGACCTTATACATTGTAAGATGCAGGGGTCTTTCAACCACTACCAAGCAAATCTGCACCAATTCTGCAAGGAGGAAAGTGATGTCACAATGATATATCATCTGTCAGATCTATGTTTAAATATTTTTCTACTTTGTTGTTTACAGTCCTGGTTCACAGGTTCAGTAAATTTCTTTAACTCCAGATTATTGCTTCACCATCATAATCAGTTTTTGATATGGTGTTTTTTCCTTAGAGTGGGTACACACTGATAGATATATCTGACGATCAATTGATCGGCAGATATATCTATGGACGGATCGGGCAATGTGTGGAGCATACAAACTGCCCGATCCATCGGGGACTGACGTCATGAACTGGGCGGGCGTGTACACACGCCCGCCCAGTTCAGCTGTCAATCACCGCCGGCTGCCGCAGCATGTGTACGGGCGGCCGGCCGACCGCCCGTGCAGACACAGCGACGCACCAATATATCGGTAGATATATTGGCCGTCGGCTGTGCTGCGGGGACGACGCAATATGTCTGTGAACGACGGAGTTCAATGACATATCGGCTGTACACAATGGCCTACGGACCCGCGATATATTGAACGGCCGAAATATCGGCCAGTGTGTACCCAACTTTAGTCAATTTAGCATCTTTGACTGATGTACCTCTTTCTGGACGTTTGATACCCATTTCCATATTTATCTACTTTAACCTGTCTGTAGGCTAATGACTGAAACTGCATTATGGTGGTCATTCCGAGTTGTTCGCTCGCTAGCAGTTTTTAGCAGCTGTGCAAACGCTATGCCGCCTACCACTGGGAGTGTATTTTAGCTTAGCAGAAGTGCGAACGAAAGGATCGCAGAGCGGTGGCAAATTTTTTGTGTGCAGTTTTAGAGTAGCTCAATACCTACTCAGTGCTTGCGATGACTTCAGACTGTTCAGTTCCTGTTTTGACATCACAAACATGCCCTGCGTTCGCCCAGCAACGCCTGCGTTTTTCCTGGCACGCCTGCGTCAATCACTCTGCGGCATCCAGTGCGACTGAAAAGCTTCGCTAGACCCTGTGTGAAACTACATTGTTCGTTGTAATAGTACGTCACGCGTGCACATTGCGCCGCATACGCATGCGCAGAAGTGCCGTTTTTTTGCCTCATCGCTGCACAGCGAACGAATGCAGCTAGCAATTAACTCGGAATGACCACCTATGTGCAGTAGCAGATATGAACGAGTCCTATGGGGAAATGTATAAAACATTAGAGAGAGAGAAATGAGAGAGAGAGAGGTAAAGTATCAATCCGCTTCTAACTACCATTTTCAATGGTAGTTTGAAAAATGACAGTTAAATTAGGAGCTGATTGGTTGGTACTTTATCTCTCTCTCTCTGATACATCTCCCCCTAGTTCAGTTGCTATTGATAATTCAAATATTTGAAAGTCACCCCCCAACACAACAGCATGTAAACAGGGTAGAAGTGAAGCACTCCCTTGTGTCCCTTTGACAGCAGCTCCTGGTTTTCTCGTACATCCTAGAGGATGCTGGGGTCCACATTAGTACCGTGGGGTATAGACGGGTCCACTAGGAGCCACTGGCACTTTAAGAATTTAATAGTGTGGGCTGGCTCCTCCCTCTATGCCCCTCCTACCAGACTCAGTTTAGAAAATGTGCCCGGAGGAGCCGGTCACAGCTAGGGCAGCTCCATAGGAGTTTTTCTAGTTTTATTATTTTTCTTAGAGTTAGGCACAGGGAGGCTGCTGGCAACAGCCTCCCTGCTTCGTGGGACTTAGGGGGGGGAGGGAGTAGTGTCCAACCCTGAGAGGTTAATGGCCACTATCTCCGCTGACAAGACACTGAGCTCCTGAGGGTGATGATCGCTAGCCGCCCGAGGCGACCGCTCACTCCAGCAACATGCCGCCACCCCCTAACAGAGCCAGAAGATTCCGGTGGCGAGTATGTCACAGACGTTTCAGCCACGTCTGGGTGTCGTCCGGGCTGGATCCCTGGGTACAGGATATTGTGTCCCAGGGGTACAGACTGGAGTTTCAAGAACTCCCGCCTCACCGATTCTTCAAATCAGGCTTGCCAGCTTTACTGCCAGCTTTACTTTATCCTACAGGAAGCCATCCAAAAATTGGAAAAGTTAGAGGTCATTGTTCCAGTCCCACCTCATATGTAACACATGGGTTACTATTCAAACCTTTTCATGGTACCGAAGGTCAGACCGATTTTGAACTTGAAATCGTTGAAACCTTATTTGAGGGGGCTCAAATTCAAAATAGAGTCTCTGAGAGCGGTGATCTCCGGTCTGGAGGAGGGAGCATTTCTGGTATCCCTGGATATCAAGAATGCGTACCTCCACATCCCGATTTGACCGCCGCATCAGGCTTATCTCAGATTTGCACTGTTAGACAGTCACTATCATTTTCAGGCATTGCCATTCGGGCTCTCCACAGCACAGAGGGTGTTCACCAAGGTGATGGCAGAGATGATGGTTCTCCGCAGACAGGGAGTGAACATAATTCCATATCTGGACGCTCTGCTGATAAAGGCATCGTCCAGGGACAGGTTGTTGCAGTCCATTGCTCTCACGACTCGTCTGCTCAGGGAACATGGTTGGATCCTGAACCTTCCAAAGTCACATTTGGAACCGACGAGGAGATTGTCTTTCCTGGGGATGATCCTCGACACGGAAGTGCAGAGGGTGTTTCTACCGGTGGAGAAAGCGTTGGTGATACAATCGATGGTCCGGGATGTCTTGAAGCCTGCTCGGATATCGGTTCATCAGTGCATTCACCTTCTGGGAAAGATGGATGCCTCCTACGAGGCTCTACAGTACGGCAGATTTCATGCTCGATCCTTCCAACTGGACCTCCTAGACAAATGGTCGGGGTCTCATCTACATATGCATCAGAGGATACGTCTGTCGTCAAAAGCAAGGATTTCACTCCTCTGGTGGCTGTAAATGTCTCACCTTCTGGAGGGCCGCAGGTTCGGGATTCAGGACTGGATCCTTCTAAACACGGATGCAAGTCTCAGGGATGGGGCGCAGTCACTCAAGGGGAAACATTTCAAGGAAGGGGGTTAAGTCTGGAATCCAGTCTTCCAATAAACATTCTGGAGCTAAGAGCCGTGTACATCGGTCTTCTCCAAGCGGCACATCTTCTGCGAGATCGGGCCATTCAAGTGCAGTCGGACAATGTAATGATGGTGGCCTACATAAACCGACAGGGCAGAACGAAGAGCAGAGCTGCAATGTCGGAGGTAACAAGAATCATCCTCTGGGCAGAAAAGCACGCGTTGGCGCTGTCAGCAATTTTCATTCAGGGAGTGGACAACTGGGAAGCAGACTTCCTCAGCAGACATGATCGCCATCCAGGAGAGTGGGGCCTCCATCCGGAGGTGTTCACGGAGGTGACAAATCTTTGGGGTGTACCTCAAATAGACATGATGGCCACCCGTCTCAACAAGAAGCTTTGGAGGTATTGTTCCAGGTCAAGAGACCCGCAAGCAGTGGCTGTGGATGCCCTGGTGACTCCGTGGGTGTTCCAGTTGGTGTACGTGTTCCCTCCACTTCCACTCCTTCCAAGGATCCTAAAGCTCATAAGAAGAACAAGAGTTCAGGCAATCCTCATTGCTCCGGATTGGCCAAGAAGGGCTTGGTACGCGGACCTTCTGGGTCTACTGCTGGAAGACCCAAGGCCTTTCCCTCTTCGGGAGGACCTGCTGCAACAGGGGCCGTTTGCCTATCAAGACTTACCGCGGCTACGTTTGATGGCATGGAGGTTGAACACCAGATACTAACTTGGAAGGGCATTCCGAATAAGGTTATTCCTACCCTGATACAGGCTAGGAAAGGAGTAATGTCTAAACATTACCATCGCATTTGGAAACGGTATGTATCTTGGTGTGAATCCAAGAAGTTTCCTACGGTGGAGTTTCAACTGGGATGATTTCTCCTCTTCCTACAATCAGGTGTGGATATGGGCCTGAGGTTGGGATCCGTAAAGGTCCAGATTTCGTCCTTATCCATTTTCTTCCAGAAAGAGCTGGCTTCCCTCCCTGAGGTTCAGACTTTCTTGAATGGGGTTCTGCACATCCAGCCTCCCTTTGTGCCACCTACGGCGCCCTGGGATCTTAATGTGGTGTTGCAGTTCCTCCAATCGGATTGGTTCGAGCCTCTACAGGAGTGTTGAGGTCAAGTTTCTCATGTGGAAGGCTGTCACTTTGTTGGCCTTAGCTTCTGCTAGACGTGTGTCGGAGTTGGGGGCTTTGTCTTGTAAAAGTCCCTACTTGATCTTCCGTGAAGATAGAGCTGAGCTCCGGACACGTCAGCAGTTCCTTCCAAAGGTTGTGTCGGCTTTTCATATCAATCATCCTATGGTGGTGCCAGTTGCTACTGACTCCTCAATTCCATCAAAGTCCTTGGATGTTGTAAGGGCTCTGAAAATTTATGTGAAGAGAACTGCTCGTCACAGAAGGTCGGACTCTCTGTTTGTCCTGTATGATCCCCAGAAAATTGGGTGTCCTGCTTCTGAGCAAACGATCTCTCGCTGGATCAGGTTCACTATCCAGCATGCGTTTTCTACGGCGGGATTGCCGTGTCCAAAATCTGTTACGGCACTCTACTCGTAAAGTGGGTTCTTCCTGGATGGCTGCCCGGGGTGTCTCGGCTTTACAGCTTTGCCGAGCGGCTACTTGGTCTGGGTCGAACACGTTTGCTAAGTTCTACAAGTTCGATACTTTGGTCTCTGAGGACCTAAAATTTGGTCAATCAGTTCTGCAGGAGCCTCCGCACTCTCCCTCCCGACCTGGGAGCTTTGGTACATCCCCATGGTACTAATGTGGACCCCAGAAAATAGGATTTTAATTACCTACCGGTAAATCCTTTTCTCGTAGTCCGTAGAGGATGCTGGGAGCCCGCCCAGCGCTTCGTGATCCTGCAGTGGTTACTTGGTTCAGTACTGCGTTGTTCTTTGTTAAGTACTGTGTTATTACTTGGTTCGTTAATGTTATTCAGCTGTTGCTGAGTTTTCAAGCTAGTTAGCTTGGTTTGCCTTGTTTGTGTGAGCTTGTGTGAATTTCGCCACTATCTGTGTAAAATCCTTCTCTCAAAGTTGTCCGTCTCCTCGGGCACAGTTTCTAGACTGAGTCTGGTAGGAGGGGCATAGAGGGAGAAGCCATCCCACACTATTAGCCTCTTAAAGTGCCAGTGGCTCCTAGTGGACCCGTCTATACCCCATGGTACTAATGTGGACCCCAGCATCCTCTATGGACTACGAGAATAGGATTTACCTGTAGGTAATTAAAATCCTATTTTCCCCATCCTTCACCTCCACTGTACTCAATAACACTTCTTTATTTTTACTACTAGTAAGGTAAATTTGCTACTTTTGTCACACAATGTCAATGTCTTGGACATACAGTACTAGCACAAGAGCTGAGAAATGACATTACATGCACACAGAACATATTGGGTGTTGTTCGTTGGGTCGACAGTCATTAGGTCATTAGGACGACCACTATTGGTCGACAGTGACTAGGTCGACACCTGAAATAGGTCAACATGGAAAAGGTCGACATGATTTTTTTAGTGTTTTTTTGTGTTTTCTTCGTAAAAGTGACCGGAAACTTCAATTAGTACTCCATGTCCCCTCGCATTCGGGCAAGGTGCCTCGCTCCACTACCGCTGCGCTCAGCACAGGTTACTATTCCCAATCATAGTCCACGTGGGTCGTAAAGTATGAAAAAGTTCAAAAAATGGGGAAAAAATTTGAAAACTCATGTCACCAGTTCCACGCGTCGACATTTGCCATGTCGACAGAGTGGCCATGTCGACCTAATGCATGTTGACCAATAGTGGTCGACCTAATGAGTGTCAACCTAAGTGATGTCGACCTAAAGACCGGATACCGCACATATTGATGTTATTTTCCTGCAGTAAAAACACATTTTTAGTAAGTAAAACCTCATTGTTACAAAACTGGGTTTGTCCTCAAGCTTATTACAGCAAATATACTAAAAATATATCTAGAGGTCCTTGTATTCTTCTTACCGTATGAGCAAACACGTCTGTTTTCAAGAAGGAAAAGTTTGCCAAGAGCCCAGATGGTTGTTTTAGAGTTATAAAATGCATTATTTTCCAGCAAATCTAAACATCTACAATCTGCTGATATTTATCTTTGTAATGGAAAGCATGTTTCAGATTTGACAACCATAATAAATTATAAATAAAAAAAATTACAGAACTTTTTGGAAAGCAGGAGGTATGGACCTTTATTTAGGCTACCTAGATTTACCTAAACTTCAACATACAGTAGGCTGCAGATTCTAAACGGGTGGCAATATATACAACATTGGCCCTCATTCCGAGTTGATCGGTCGCAAGGCGAATTTAGCAGAGTTACACACGCTAAGCCGCCGCCTACTGGGAGTGAATCTTAGCTTCTTAAAATTGCGACCGATGTATTCGCAATATTGCGATTACTAACTACTTAGCAGTTTCAGAGTAGCTTCAGACTTACTCTGCCTGTGCGATCAGTTCAGTGCTTGTCGTTCCTGGTTGACGTCACAAACACACCCAGCGTTCGCCCAGGCACTCCCACCGTTTCTCCGGCCACTCCTGCGTTTTTTCCGGAAACGGTAGCGTTTTCAGCCACACGCCCCTGAAACGCCGTGTTTCCGCCCAGTAACACCCATTTCCTGTCAATCACATTACGTTCGCCGGAGCGATGAAAAAGCCGTGAGTAAAATTACTTTCTACATAGCAAAGTTACTTGGCGCAGTCGCAGTGCGAACATTGCGCATGCGTACTAAGCGGATTTTCATTGCGATGCGATGAAAAATACCGAGCGAACAACTCGGAATGAGGGCCATACTACATAAGGATTGAACTCTTTCTTCCTATACAATAATGTGTCTTTTCCTGCCACATAATAACACTACTATTGTTACAGCACTTATATAAAGATAACTTGGACTTACCAAATCCCGATTTAGGACCTAATTCAAGGTTTATTGCAAAAGCAAAATCTTCCTCTAATGGGCAAAACCATGTGCACTGCAGGGTGCAGCATATATACAGTAACATGTTCCTAGAGAGATAGATTTGGGTGGGTTATATTGTTTCTGTGCAGCGTAAATACTGGCAGCTTTATTTTTATACTGCAAATTAGATTTCAGTTTGAACACACTCCACCCACGTCTAACTCTCTCTGCACATGTTATATCTGCCCCACCTGCAGTGCAACATGGTTTTGCCCATTAGAGGAAGATTTTGCTTTTGCAATCAACCTTAAATTAGGCCCAGAATTCCTCGTTTGGTAGACGTCGATCAGCTGGGATTCGTTGAAGGTCAGGAATGATGATATGATGTATAGAAATATATTGGTGTTATCAGAGGCGTAACTAGGGTAGGGTGAGTGGGGCACATACCCTGGGCGCCTTGGCAGGCCCAGCAGAGGGGGGCGCCGCCAGCGGCCAGGGCATCATGTCCCACTCGCTCCCGTCACGCCGCAATGTGAGGGGAGGAGAGCGCAGCGTCTCTACCTCCCCTCACCGCCGCTGCCAGCACATGAGCACCAGCAGCGCTGCGTGTGTCCAGTCTCCGGCGGCGTTAGCCAGTCCCAATCAGAGCTTGCGGACCAGCTCCGGATTGGCTGCCGGTCCGCGAGCTCTGATTGGCTAGCGAACCGGCTCCACATAGCCGCCGCCGGAGACCTGGAGCGGTGAGGGGAAGGAGAGGCGCTGCGCTCTCCTCCTCTCACATATCAGAGCCACAAGGAAACGGTGAGTGACCAGGGGGGGGGAAAGCATAGTGGGGCATGTAACTGGCACAGTGGGGCATGTATCTGGCACAGTGGGGCATGTATCTGGCACAGTGGGGCATGTAACTGGCACTGTGGGCAATGTAACTGGCGCTGTGGGGCATGTATCTGGCACAGTGGGGCATGTATCTGGCACTGCATTGTAACTGGCACTGTGGGGCATTGTAACTGGCACTGTGGGGCATGTATCTGGCACTGTGGGGCATGTATCTGGCACTGTGGGGCATGTATCTGGCACTGCATTGTAACTGGCACTGTGGGGCATTGTAACTGGCACTGTGGGGCATGTATCTGGCACTGTGGGGCATGTATCTGGCACTGCATTGTAACTGGCACTGTGGGGCATTGTAACTGGCACTGTGGGCCATGTATCTGGCAGTGTGGGGCATGTATCTGGCACTGCATTGTAACTGGTACTGTGGGACATGTATCTGGCACTGTGGGGCATGTAACTGGCACTGTGGGGCAATGTAACTGGCACTGTGGGGCAATGTAACTGGCACTGTGGGGCATGTATCTGGCACTGTGGGGCATGTATCTGGCACTGCATTGTAACTGGCACTGTGGGGCATTGTAACTGGCACTGTGGGGCATGTATCTGGCACTGTGGGGCATGTATCTGGCACTGCATTGTAACTGGCACTGTGGGGCATTGTAACTGGCACTGTGGGCCATGTATCTGGCACTGTGGGGCATGTATCTGGCACTGCATTGTAACTGGCACTGTGGGGCATTGTAACTGGCACTGTGGGGCATGTATCTGGCAGTGTGGGGCATGTATCTGGCACTGCATTGTAACTGGTACTGTGGGACATGTATCTGGCACTGTGGGGCATGTAACTGGCACTGTGGGGCAATGTAACTGGCACTGTGGGGCATGTATCTGGCACTGTGGGGCATGTATCTGGCACTGTAGGGCATTTTCAGTGACCACACCCCTTCTGGTGCGTGGCCACACCCCTTCTGGTGTGTGGCCATGCCCATTTTTCTGCGCGCACTCATACTCCCTGGGGTTTTTTTTTTTTTTTTGGGGGGGTGTGGGGGGGGGCGCTACTCTTCAACTTGCCCCAGGCTCCGAAAACCCTAGTTACGCCTCTGGGTGTTATACTGCACATTCCTTTAGGTGACAAAGCCTGTGACTCTACACTGATGCAGAGAAACCCTTAGTTCGGATTAATTTGGATGTTATGGTGAGAGCCTTGAGATGGACTGACGTACAGTCTAAGTAACATCCTGGAAGTTACGTCAGCACATATTAGAAGTAATGGGACATCTGTGGTAGCTTCTTTATACTGAATGATATGCCCCAAGGAATGAGATTTGTTGACACCAGAATGTTGGTAGTTAATTTTAGGGTTAGGCTTAAGCTGCAAAAGGCTATGTCAACATGTAGACCTTCGACATGCACAATGTCAGCACTGAATGTCAACATTTAACATGCCGAACAAGGCTGCCATCAGAAATGATGGGGCACGGGACAGACAAATTAGGCAGGGCCCACACACACCGCCCCATAGCCGCTATACACTGCCTAAAAGACACACACACACTGCCCTATAGCCACACACACACACACACACACACACACACACACACACACACACAGTCCCACAGACACACACACTCTGCCCCATACACACACACAGACACACAATCGTCCTCTAGATAGACACAAATACACAACTGCCTCCAGTCTCTCCTTCTGCTCCCCCCTGCATCCCCCAAAGCTTACCATTGAGAGGGATCTCGGGTGGCTGCATTGAGGATCATGGCCGGTGCACAGGCAGCCACGAAGGGACAGAGCCACGGCGGTATTCTGACTATAGAGCCAGCCGTGAGCCAATCAGAGCTCGCAGACCGGCAGCCAATGTCCCTCCGTGGCTACCTTTCGGTGTACAGACAGGTGGCCAGGCCCCTGATCCTCACTGCTGCCATCCGTGTCCCATATCAGCCCAGGACTGGAGTCCCAACTATCCCCCCTGGAGTACCAACCGTCCATGTCAACATTCAGGCCATAGTGACATTCTGGTGTGGGCATTCTGCTTGTTGAAATGTTGTACCGCACCCATCTACCAATATTTG
The DNA here is from genome assembly GCF_028390025.1 of Pseudophryne corroboree. NCBI lineage: Eukaryota > Metazoa > Chordata > Amphibia > Anura > Myobatrachidae > Pseudophryne > Pseudophryne corroboree. Next base: position 115,991,274 of record NC_086452.1, on the reverse strand, counting down.
TTCTATGGATTGTAACTTTGGCACTGTAGCTCAACTGAAATCTCAAAGATGTCTTTGGTCTTGGCAAAATATTTCAAATTCTATACTTAATATTTTTCATTACTTTACTACACATCATTTGCCTTTTCGAAAGGAAATAAACAAATGAAGCGCTCTATTTTCCCCCGTAAATGACTGAAAACAGAGGGACTGGCTGTGACCACTATCAATATCAAATATTTAGATCACGTGACTGCAGACCAATTTCGTTAGCAATGACAACATACAGCCTTTGGTTATTTAGTAGTTTGTCTCTAAAGATCTAGGACCTTGTTCACCTTTGAATTGCACGCTGGGGGCCGCCCATCGCAGGAAAAGGCTGGCCAGCATGCAGCCCACAGCCCACCCACTGCGATCACGCTGAAATTGCGATTGCACCGCAATTTTAACGTGAGACCTGGGAGACCTGCCGCCAGTTTTTAGTTCAGAGTGGCCGCGTGTGTCGATACGCAGCTGCCCCCAAAACCCCAACGACATGCCCCCCATTCGTGCCACCACACCCCCGTTTACCCTGCACCCCATGAACGCCTCTGCCTGTCAATCAGACAGAGGCGTTCACAGTTAATTTTAACCATTAGCATTAACTGTGCATGCGCAATGAGGGCCATCGTAAATCTGCGGTTGGATCGCGATTTGCAATCCAACCTGAATTAGGCCCCTAAACTCAGGGCCGGATTAACAATGGGGCGGATGGAGCTACAGCTCCAGGCCCCCCATTGCAAACAGGCCCACAGGAGACTGACAGCCATGACAGGAAAATAACTTTTTCCTGTCACAGACTGTCAGCGACTGTCCTCTCTCCCATACCCCGACAGTAGATGCTAGAATCAAGTGGGCTAAGGGACCTTTTCCGTAAGGGGGAGGAGTTACGACGCAAGGGGGAGGAGCTAGGCCAGCGGGATAGTTCCTCTACTATCCACGCCACCAACTATTACCTTTAGTAATTAGGTGGTGAGCGAAGCGAGCCACCGTGCCCGAAGCGTGGCGAGCGAAGCGAGCCCGCGAGGGTACTTTTCGGGTACCCTGTTCGCCCGTAGCTCCTCCCCCTGGTGACGTAGCTCCTCCCCTCAATACGTCACAAGGTCCCTTCAGCCCCTCCGATATAGAACCAACCATGCCCCGACGCCAGCACTCTCACCAAGAGCCACAGAACGGTGCGGGTGCAGGCAGTGTGGTGGCCGCATCTCTCCACCAGTCTCTCCTTCTCCGGGGTCCTGACTGATCCTGTCACTCACAAGCTCCGCCCCCTCAGACTACACGAGGAGCTGCTGCTGCTGCATGAAGCCTGGTAATTGTAAGTTGTACAATGGCTTCTGGATAAGTAGCATCGACTGCTTTGTGTGTGTAGTGTTTGTGTGCATGCAGTGGTGTGTATATGCAGTGGTGTGTATGTATGTACATACATGTGATGGTGTGTACTGTATGTGTGTTTGTGTGTACTGTATGTCTGTGTAGTGTGTACTGTGTGTAGTGTGCACTATGCACTATGTTGTGATGTGTGTGTACTGTCTGTGTGTATATGTGGTGGTGTGTGTGCGTGTACTGTGCATGTGTACATGCATGTGTATATGCAGTGGCGTGTGTGTATATATATATATGTGATGGTGTGTGTACTGTGTGTAGTGATGTGTTTGTGTACTGTATGTGTATGTAGTGTATACTGTGCGTGTGTATATGCAGTGGTGGTGTGTGTACTGTATGTGTGTGTACGGTGTCTATATGTGGTGGTATACGTGTGTGTGTGTGTGTGTGTGTGTGTGTGCGCATATATGGTTGTGGGTGGGTGTGTGCTTTATGTGTGGTGTGTGTACTGTGTGCGTGTGTATATGTCGTGGTGTGTGTACTGTGTCTATATGTGGTGGGGGTGTAGTATGGTAAGCCGGCGGCCGGGCTCCCGGTGATCAGCATACCGGCGACGGGAGCCCGACCGCCGGCATACCGACAGCGTGGCGAGCGCAAGTGAGCCCCTTGCGGGCTCGCTGCGCTCACCGCGCTATTTTATTCTCCCTCCAGGGGGGTCGTGGACTTCCACGAGGGAGAAAAAGTGTCGGTATGCCGGCTGTTGGGATTCCGGCGCCGGTATACTGTGCGCCGGGATCCCGACAGTCGGCATACTGAAGACCACCCTGTGGTGGTGTATGTGTATATATGGTTGTGGGTGGGTGCTTTATGTGTGTGTAGTGTGCGCTACGTGTGCATATGTGGTGGTGTGTGTACTGTGTATGTACTGTATGTGTGTGTAATGTGAGTGTGTATATGCAGTGGTGTGGGTGTGTACTGTAGGTGTGTGTGTACTTTGTCTATATGTGGTGGTGTGTGTGTACTGTGTGTGTTTGTGTATATATGGTTGTGGGAGTGTGTGTACTGTATGCGTGTGTATATGTAGCGGTGGTGTGTGTAGTGTTTGTGTGTATATGTGGCTGTGGTGTGTGTGTACTGTGCGTGTATATATGTGGTAGTGTGTACTGTGTGTGTGTGTGTATATATGGTGGTACGTGTGTTTAGTGTGTGCTGCGTGTGCATATCTGGTGGTGTGTGTACTGTATGTGTGTATATGTATCGCTAGTGTGTGTGTGTGTGTGTGTGTGTGTGTGTATATGTGGTGTGTGTGTACTGTGTGTGTATATATGTGGTGATGTGCGTGTGTGTGTACTAGGTGTAGTGTATGTGTGTGTATATGTGGTGGCGCGTGTTTGTTGTGTGTACTATGTGTGTGTGTATGTGGTGGTAGGCAGGGATAAAAGTGAAACAACAAATTAATACCTAGCGCTTATCAAGGCATCAAAACTGTTTGGCCAATCGCTATATTATTGTATGTAGAATTCTCATGTAATGCTGCAGTACTGTGATGCCAGGGATAAGTAATAGGAATACTTAGGGCGTGCCATAACATTTATTAAAAATGAATATTACAGTACATACACATTATGCATACATAATAACAATACTGTATGTCATTAAAAATATATTGGCCCTCATTCCGAGTTGATCGGTCGCAAGGCGAATTTAGCAGAGTTACACACGCTAAGCCGCCGCCTACTGGGAGTGAATCTTAGCTTCTTAAAATTGCGACCGATGTATTCGCAATATTGCGATTACTAACTACTTAGCAGTTTCAGAGTAGCTCCAGACTTACTCTGCCTGTGCGATCAGTTCAGTGCTTGTCGTTCCTGGTTGACGTCACAAACACACCCAGCGTTCGCCCAGGCACTCCCACCGTTTCCCCGGCCACTCCTGCATTTTTTCCGGAAACGGTAGCGTTTTCAGCCACACGCCCCTGAAACGCCGTGTTTCCGCCCAGTAACACCCATTTCCTGTCAATCACATTACGATCGCCGGAGCGAAGAAAAAGCCGTGAGTAAAAATACTTTCTTCATAGTAAAGTTACTTGGCGCAGTCGCAGTGCGAACATTGCGCATGCGTACTAAGCGGATTTTCACTGCGATGCGATGAAAAAGAACGAGCGAACAACTCGGAATGAGGGCCATTAAATGAACAATTGAACAAGACTTCTCTTATCTTCTAATCATTAAGGTTACCCAATAAGGGTTTATGGACAGAAATCCTTAATTGATGGTATCCAATCCTAAAAAGTGCCAAATAGAAGTTTAGTTTCAACAGTTGTATTCTGATAACGTTAGTTGTGCTTATTTATTCCAGCAATGTCAGTCTCGAGAGGGGGGGAGCCTGACTGTACGGCACAAATAGGTAAATGTATAATAGCCGCACGCATCATGCCGCTATAACACTTCCTGCGTCGCCTCATTACCGAGGCGAAGCAGGAAGGGACATCAACAAGATGTATTAACATCTTGTCTGCTGAAGCGCTCCCCCCTCCGGCGATGTTCCCCTGAGCACACAGCACGTCAGCTCAGTGCTGACGCGCTGCGTCTCCTACCCGGCCGGCTCCTCTGTGCATGCGCAGGAACTCGCTACTCAGGTGAGAACCCCAGCGCAGTCCGGGGACGGCACCCGCCACAGGCAGGGACAGCTCTGTCCCTGCTGTAGTGTATGGGCATCGCCACCTGCAGCTGTCCAAATCGACAGCTGCAGGTGTCGGAATGGTCAGCGATGCTGACCGTTTATACATTGTCCGCGCATATCCGCCTGCTATGTTTTAGATAGCCACACGGTAGCCATCATACATGGGGAAGAAGTGGTATAGCGCACATCATGTGCGCTGATACCGCTTCTCCCCCATATTGCCAGATCATACATTTACCCAAAAAAGAGCACGGCGCTATGCTCCACCTCCTAGATGCTAAACGTATCCCCACAGCAATGATGTAACGGAATAACTTTTACGCTGACAAAAGGAGGTCGCCGGGGCTCTGTGTGTAACGTCCCAGCGCTATGCTCCACCTTTGATGTTTGTAGTTACTGTACAAAGTTACTGTATATCCAAGATGCTATTAACCAACATTAGGAATGGAGAAGGCCAGCAGCTGCCAAAGTACTTTACCCACGATGCTGTGGGGATAAGAGTAACATCTAGGAGGTGGAGCATAGCACCGCGCTCTTTTTGAACCGTACAGTCAGACGCCCACTCTCCAGAGACTGACATTGCTGGAATAAATAAGCACAACTAACTTTAATGGAATACAACTATTGAAACTAAAATTCTATATGACACTTTTTAGGATTGGATACCATCGATTAAGGATTTCTGTCCATTAACCCTTATTGGGTAACCTTAATTATTTGAAGATAAAAGGAGTCTTGTTCAATTGTTCAGTTAATATATTTTTAACGATATATTGTTATTATGTGTGCATAATGTGTATGTAATATTCATTTTTTATAAATTTGTTATTGTGCTCCCTAGGTATTCCTGATACCTTTTTTTGTTAGGGGTTAAAGTGTATCAGAACGGGGCAGAACTGCGTTTCCGTCAGTTGTATGTGGAATAAGCGGCACTGCTACTGTGGGCATTTATTATGTGTATAAGCGGCACTGATACCATGTGGGCATTATGGTTATAAGCGGCATTGATACTGTGGACGTTAACATGTATGTAAGTGGCACTGCTACCACTGACATTTATTATGTGTATAAGAGGCACTGCTGCCACGGGGAATTATTATGTGTATAAGGGGCATTCCTACCGTGGGCATCATTATGTGTATAAGCGGCACTGCTATTTACAGGGGGTTTCCTTTTGTTTGTTAACTTTCACATTACACTGTTAATATAAGTGAAGTGGAGATGGCAATTAAGGTGACTGAAGGAAGGCCACACCCCCACACCACTGATCATGCCCCCCCCCACACCACTAGCCACACCCCATGTGGCGGCGCACAATTAGGCCCTTTGTAAATTTCAGCTCCAGGCCCATGTGGACCTTAATCTGGCACTGCCTAAACTGAATCTTTCAATTCATTTTTGCTGTTCTTACAGTTCTTTACTGCAGATTTAACAAGGTGGAATTTAGTGTTAGTGGGATTTTTTTAGGGCAGGGTGCTGATCATTGAGGAGGGCACATTTTCGTTTTGAAGGGCACATTTTTGAGGTGACGCTTTGAGCACAAAGCATAGCGCATACAGTATGTTTATAGTTTTTATACATATATTTTCCCCTTAATGTACAATTTACCCCTACATACTGTACATATAGGACACCCATGTAACACCCAACATCTGTACTGAGAAAAATACTCTATTTGTCCAGTCTTCTTGAAAGAACGGCTACAGTATATACATAATAAGTAGATAAAAATAAATGTCTCCTCCACTGCTGAAGTAGTTATAATCCCTGTGTTATAAAACAGAAAAGTTAAGCAGAGGGTCAAAATATACAGTATAGGTACAAAATAAAAGTCTGTTTTTCTACTAAGGAAATAGTGTAAGCAGTACATGCTCACTGCTTACCCTGTTCTTTCCCTCTATATCAGAGTGCTGTGTTATGCTGGCAGCCACAGCAGTGATGCCATTTACAGTGCCTCCTCTGCCATCCATTTCATTAAGTATAGAAATTGTTTCCAATTTCAGAGGTGGGCAAGGAGTAGACAACTACATTGTAACATGCATTCTGTATACAAGGGGGCGATTTATGATCCTGCAAGGTGCACTGAAAAAGGGCAGGGTGCTTTTTCACATTTCAAAAATGGGCAGGGTGCAGCACCCTGCTGAAACAGCCTAGAAGGAACACTAGAATTATCCTGGTTTGTCCTGGAGCTGCAAGCTAATGTTAGAAACATAATTAGATCTTATACGTACTTCAGACACTATTCACAATGATTCCTTAAACATTGTATATTTATTTACATGAATAATGTCATTATCAGAGCCGGTACTACCCACTCAGCAAGGGTATGCAAAGCAGGGAGGCGCCAAGATGAAGAGGCCCTCTCCCTGCTCTGCTACCCTGCTGCTGCCGGCTGCCGCTGCACTTGTCAAGCTGGATGACGGGTAGTGGCACTGGAAGCGTGTAGCGGTGCTTCCTCCTCCACCCCAGAGAGACTGCAGGCAGTGTGCGGCCTCAGCCCACACAAAGCTCAGTTGCCGCTGTCGACATCCTGTGCTGCTGAGATACTTGGGGGCGTGGCCTAATCACAGAGGCTTGGCCATGCCCCCTTATGGGAATTTTTTTTTTTTTAATCTTTCTAGTGCCTGATCCCTGAGCCCCCCAGCCCTCAGAAAGGGTCAATTTGAGGGGGGAAGCATGAACAGTGTGATCACGCTCCCCCCCCCCACCTATACAGAAACAGGCAGAGGCTCAGCAGTAGCAGTGGCCTAACTATAGCACAGCATACTGCAGCATGTGCTGTGCTGCCCAGATGAGAGCTTATGCTGCTGCCCAGTAAAGAGGGAAGGGGGTGAGATGGACCAGGGCCCCTGCCGGGCTCCTTCATTAGTCCCAGGCCCGGGTTATTAGTACCCGCTCCCTCCCCCCCTCAGCATCACTGCCGACATCCTACAGCCGCTGCTGCTGGAGTAATGGATCCTGCGAGAAACTGGAGGCAGAGAAGAGAGAGGAGGAGCAGCACCTGAGCCGGGACCTCCTGCAGGTACTGGGGCAGCACTGTGGAGGGAATGAGGGCTGTACCTGGCATAGGGGGTTATTCAGAGATGAACGCAGATCGCTGCATACGCAGCCAGATCTGCGTTCATCTCTGCACATGCTGAGGGCCGCCCAGCACAAGGCAAGGCTGCCCAACATGTGTGGCGCCGCCTCCCGATGCACATCTGACCTAAGGTTGACCCCTGGCAGCGCAGCCTGGCTGCGCTGTCATGCGGTCAGCAGCCATTTTTTTCGGAGTGGATGGGTTGTGACCTCCTGGCCAGCCCCCGTATTTCCGGTGCAACCCCTGCAACACCTTAACCCAGCTACACTGTCGCCTGTCAGTCACATTGTGGTCGCATCCATCGGGGGAAGTGACCGCAATGTGTATGGCCTCACGCCCGCTGCGCATGTGTAGTTTGCTGCCACCGGCAAACTGCGCTGTTGGCTGCTATTGCGGTGGGGTCTCAATGACCCCCATAATGTGTATAATGGGCTGTACCTGGCAACTGTGTATAAGCTGCTCTACCTGGATAACGTGTATAAGGGGCGTAACATAATGTGTATAAGTGGCTCTCCTGTGTGGTGTAATGTGTATAAGGGTACTACTGTGTGGTGTAATGTGTATAAGGGTACTACTGTGCGGTGTAATGTGACTAACGGACACTCCCTTAGAATGTAAGCTCTCACGAGTAGGGCCCTCTTCCCTCATGTGCTTATACTTTTCTTACTTTAATAATCCTCAACTGCCCAGATCCCGCAGTTTTTTGGCCACCTGGAACTTATCTCTATGTTTACTGGTGTAGTTATGCTTAGTTACCCTGTACTTGTCCTATATTGTCTTCAACTGTAAGTCACTGTTTTCCTGTTTTGATTATGTGCATATGTACTCTGTAATTGGGCGCTGCGGAACCCTTGTGGCGCCATATAAATAAAGGATAATAATAATAATAATAATAATAATAATACTGTGCGGTGTAATGTGACTAACGGACACCACTGTAATCTCTCCTGTAAAGGTGCATACACACAGTGAGATATTGACTAAGTGTAGATTTTGACTTTGCGATTTCCCTTGAACTCCCCGGAGCCCTGAACCACCGTACTGACTATCTTTACTTGTGATTTTGACTATATACAATTTTGACTATGCTAGAAACTAGATTGTACACAATATAGTCAAGATCCAAAGAATCCATCGCACTTGTGTGTATGCACCTTAAGTTAAAACTCCTGCAGCTGCTGTGGAGACATTGGGAAGTGATACATTGCAACTGTGGGGTATCACATGTGACTGCTGCCTTTGTCATCATGCTTGATCTATTTTTGGAGTTCATTCATTGGACAGAAAAAGAAAATGGTGAATTTCCGAGTCACCAGTTACAGTAAGTACATAAGTAATAGACGTGGAGCCGGTAAATTTTATATACAGAAAGTCATCTGCGACAAGATCATCACCAAGATTTATCAAGCCTTGGGGGTATATTTACTAAAATTCGTATTTATGTCGATTTGGTGGGAGATGAATCACGATTGGCATTGAATGTGTTAATTTGCAACTTTTTTAATTTTTTACGCCTCATTTACTATGCTGTCGTATTTTGATTATTTTAATTTTTTGATGTCGATGTCATTTGTGTTTTTCAAAGGTAGAATGCGGCCAATTTTGTGTTTTTGCGGATGTGTTGGGTTTTTTTTAAACAAATTCGCCATTTGAATGTTGCGGCAGTGTTTTTCCGTTCCCGGCTGTGATTTTTTTCTAACTTTCGTTTTTGTCACTCGTCCGTGATTGGTTGGTTTTGTGATGGAGGAGTGTCTGTGCTCATTACTATAAAACCGCCCCAAACCGACCGAACCTCGTGGGTTTAGCTAGTGGAGAGGTGAGAGGAAGTGGTGTTTGGTGTTGGAGAGTTGTTTGGAGTTTTTGGAGGATTTGAGGTGTTTTTTTGCGATTGCTGAGTGCTGTACTGTGTGTGTAAGTAGTCTTGTCATACTTGTTGTGTAGTTATTTAAAAGTTTGTTTCGTTTTTTGTCTTTGTAATTTTATTTTTCAGTCTATTGTCATTGTTTGTGTGTGTGTGTGTGTGTGTGTGTGTTTGGTGTGTGGTGTGTAGTGGTAGTGGAGGAGTGTATTTTGTGTTTGATTTTTAGCAGTGTTATTTGTTGTTTGTCCGGAATATGTCCCAGTCAGAGGTGAGTGAGGTGGCGGAAGTGAGTGAGGTGGAGGAGGTGGAGGAGGTGAGTGAGGTGGAGGAGGTGAGTGAGAGGGAGGAGGTGAGTGAGGTGGAGGAGGTTAGTGAGCGGGAGGAGGAGAGGGATGTTGGTGGTGCGGCCTCGAGTGAGAGTGACAGTGATGGTGCTGTGGCTCCGCAGCCACGCACCACTACAAAGACGGGGCGCAATGTGAAGTTCAGCTATGCAGAGAATGTTGCATTGGTGCGGGAGCTGATGAGCCATCATCGTCAGCTGTTTGGGCCTGATGCTGCCAAGGTTCCTTCTCGCAGGAAGAGTGTTCTGTGGGGGAAGGTAGTAGCGGCAGTTAACAGTGAGGGTTTGGTGAGGAGGACCGAGGACACGTGTCGTAAGCGATTCTACGACATCAAGTGCTGTGTGTCAGGTTCGGTTTGGTTTGTGTCCCCGGAGGGGGCGCTAGTGGGTCAGTGGAGGTAGGATGGAAGAAGTGAGGAGGCTGGATTGGATTCCTGCGCATGTGCGCGATGTTGTTTATTGAGCAAAAAGGTTAAACAATATGGCAGCAGGAATACTTGCAATAACAAACAATAAATGTAATGGATATGGTGCAGCATGGAAGCTGAGAGTCTATGGCAATAACAGTATGGCTGAATAATTGATCCAGGGATCGATATGCTGGTATGGGAACCAGAGATAGTTAGACCGTGGAGCCAGCAGAGATGGTAATAATGGTAGCAAGCCTGGTAGCAAATGCAGGAGACAGGTGTAAAGTTCACAGTGCTGTTGGAGATTACACTGGCAGCTTGCAGGCTGATGCACAGGTGGAGATGATGGGATGCACCTGGAGAGAGAGTCTCTACTGCAGAGGGCTGGAGCACACTGTAGCTGTGAAAGGTGTGGAGCCTGATAACAGATGCAGGGATTGCTGGTGCTTGTAGTTCCACGGTGGTATCAGAACAGGTTGGAAGGCAAACAGGAACACAGGGGAACTGGAGAGCGGATCCAGACACACGAGTCGCAGGAGTGACACAAAGTCCAGGACAAGGACTGACTCACCCTGCTGCTCCTGATATACCCCTCGGTCTGCAGGCATTGGCTGGAGTGGAAACGAGGAGGTGCGGCCAAGCTCCGGATTGGCTGCCACACTATTTAGAGGAAAACTGTCATGGCGGCGCCCATGCTGCGGCCCGGTGGGAACGCAGCGTGCTTGCACGCCCGCTGACAACAGGAGCGTTCCTAGGCCCAGGATGGCATCCAGCAACAGGGAGACTAGCGACAGCAAGACGTAGGGACCCCGGACGGAGGCCGCACCGACGGACAGATGCAGCTGTGGTAAGTCGATTCCTGACAGTACCCCCTCCTTTATGGGTGGGCACCGAACACCCACGTGGCTTGGAAGGATGAGTTCTGTGGAAGACACGGACCAACCTTGGAGCATGGACATCTGTAGCATTTACCCAACTCCTCTCCTCAGGACCATAACCGGACCAGTCGATGAGATATTGCAGACGACTGTACCGGCAACGAGAATCCAGAATCTTCTCTATTTCGAACTCGATGCCCTGCTGGGTTCGTATTCTGGGACCAACTGGAAGAGCTCTTTGGAAACGATTCAGGACTAAAGGTCTAAGGAGAGAGACATGAAAGGCGTTAGGTATTCGTAAAGAAGGAGGCAATTTGAGTTTGTAGACCACAGGACTGATAACTTTTTCAATGGAGAAAGGACCAATGAAGCGTGGTGCAAACTTCATCGACGGTACTCTAAGACGAAGGTTCCGAGTGGAAAGCCAAACCTTGTCATTGGGTTTTAGGCTAGGAACTGCACGTCTTTTGCGGTCGGCAAAGAACTTATATCGACTGGAAGCTTTTTTGAGAGAAGCATGAATCTTTCTCCAGATTGATGAGAACTGACTTAAAACAGAGGTGGCTGCAGGAACATCGATGTTAGGAAGGTCTTGGAAATCTGGAACACGAGGATGTTGTCCATATACAGCAAAAAACGGAGTCGTTTCTGTGGCAGTATGGTAGCGGAAGTTGTGAGCAAATTCAGCCCACGGGAGCAAGTCCACCCAGTCATCTTGAAAAGATGAAACATAAAGTCTTAAAAAGGTTTCCAACTCCTGATTTACCCTCTCCGTCTGCCCATTCGTCTGAGGGTGGTAGGCTGACGAAAACTTGAGGTTGACTTGCATGGCAGAACAAAGGGCTCTCCAAAATCTTGCCACGAACTGAACTCCACGGTCAGATATAATTTTAGTGGGTAGTCCATGTAAACGGAAAATCTTCCGTAGGAAGATTTAAACAAGTTTTGGAGCAGAAGGAAGACCCTGGAGTGGAACAAAATGGGCCATTTTGGTAAACCTGTCGACCACTACCCAGATGGTATTAAATCCTTGAGAAGAGGGAAGGTCAGAGATGAAATCCATGGACATGTGTGACCAGGGACGGCTGGGAACTGATAACGGCTGTAACTGACCTGCCGGAGACTGACGGGGAGTCTTGTGCTGAGCACACTTGGGGCAGGACGCCACGAAGTCCTTGATGTCGACCTTCATTTTCGGCCACCAGTAAGTTTCGGAGAGGAACTTGAAAGTCTTTAGGACACCAGGATGCCCAGTGAATTTAGAGTGATGTGCCCAAGACAGCAATTTGGGACGAAGCTCAGGAGAAACAAAAATCTTGCAAGGAGGCGGAACAGGAGTAACTTGAGACGAGGCAAATACAACTGGATTTAGAATGGAATGCGGAACTGGATCGGACGTCTCTTCTTCGGATTCCATAGATCGGGACAGAGCATCTGCTTTGGTATTCTGAGAACCTGGACGGAAATGAAGCTTGAAGTTGAAACGGGAGAAGAACATAGCCCATCGGGACTGGCGAGGATTAAGACACTGGGCTGCTTTTAAGTAGAGCAAGTTCTTGTGATCCGTGTAGATGTTGAATGGAAACTTTGCCCCTTCCAGGAGATACCTCCACTCCTCGAGGGCCAGCTTGATCGCCAGTAATTCTTGATCACCGATGGAATAATTAGCTTCCGCAGGAAGGAATTTGCGAGAGAAGAACCCACAGGGATGAATCTTTCCATCAGCTCCAATTTGGGAGAGAACAGCTCCAACTCCCACTGTAGAAGCATCTACCTCCAACTCGAATGGCTTGTTAACAACTGGTTGCGACAGAACTGGAGCGGACATGAAAGCCTGCTTGATTTTTTGAAACGCAGCCAAGGCATCTTCTGACCAGTTGGAATGATCTGCCCCCTTTCGAGTTAAGCTGGTAATAGGAACAATGAGAGTTGAGAATCCTCTGATGAACTTCCTATAATAATTAGCGAATCCCAGGAATCGCTGAATGGACTTGAGAGTACTCGGAATAGACCAATTGGCAATAGCTTCTAACTTTGTCGGGTCCATCTGGAGATCTGATCCAGAAATTATATACCCTAGGAAGGGTATGGAAGGAACTTCGAAGGTACATTTAGACAACTTGCCGTAGAGACGGTTCTCACGAAGACGTCGGAGGACCTCACGAACTTGTAGGCGATGTGAAGAGAGATCTTGGGAGAAGATGAGGATATCATCCAGGTAGACTACGAGATATTTGTACAGAACATCACGGAAGATTTTATTAACAAAGTGCTGGAACACTGCTGGGGCATTGCTCAACCCGAATGGCATTACTAGGTACTCGTAATGACCATCCCGGGTATTAAAGGCTGTCTTCCATTCATCACCACTTCGAATTCTGATGAGATTGTAGGCACCGCGGAGATCTAATTTGGTGAAGATGCGGGCTCCCTTGACTCTATCAAATAATTCAGTGATGAGAGGTAATGGATAGCTGTTTTTGACGGTAATATCGTTGAGACCCCGGTAATCGATGCATGGGCGTAATCCTCCATCTTTCTTTTTAACAAAGAAAAAGTGAAGACGAAGGGCGATGAACCCTTTCTGTAAATTCTCTCTAATGTATTCACTCATTGCCTCGGTTTCAGGAACGGATAACGGATAAGTACGCCCTCTAGGTGGCTTCTTGCCGGAAATAAGGTCAATGGGGCAATCCCACTCTCTATGGGGCGGCAGAACATCAGCGGCCTTTTCACTGAAGACGTCAGAGAAATCTTGGTAGGCCACAGGAAGACTTGACTGGATTTTAACTTCAGACGACCTTACAGGACGAACTTGGGCTAGACAGGACTGACGGCAATGTGAACCCCAGGAAGTCAGTTGCAGCGTGGACCAGTCAATCTGCGGATTATGTAGCTGGAGCCAGGGCATACCCAAAACGATCTCCTGGGTTGCCTGAGGGATGACTAGGAACTTAATTAACTCTGAATGCATGAACCCGACTCCCAGCACCACTGGCCTGGTTTGATGAGAGATGTAACCCTTGGAAATTCGGCTACCATCCACTGCAGTGATATAGACTGGATAGGTGAGTTCACAGACAGGTAGACGGAACTTATCAACTGCAGCTTGAGTAATGAAGTTCCCAGCAGCTCCACAGTCCACTAACGCGGTTGCAGATTGGAGTCCAGCCGTAGTCTCTAAAGTCACAGGAAGAATAAGGTCTTGGTTTGAAGGAGCTTGTTTAGAAGATCCCAACTTGACTCCTCCTTTACAAGTCAGGATCTGGCGTTTCCCGAACGCGCTGTACAAGAATTGATTTGGGGACCTGTAGCCGCACAATAAAGACACAGTCTCTCTCGAAGTCTTCTTGACCGCTCCTCAGGAGTTAAGCGGGACCTATTAATTTGCATAGGCTCATCAGAAGTTGGAGGCTGAAATTGTACTGAAGGTACCATTCTTGGCTTGCGAGGCTCACTACGAGCACGCTCACTGTTGCGTTCGCGAATGCGAGAGTCCAACTTGATACACAAAGAAATTAACTCTGATAATTGCTCAGGAATGTCACGGGTTGCCAGTTCATCTTTGATCCGATCCGAGAGTCCATGCCAGAAGGCTGCTACCAGGGCTTGGTTATTCCACTGAATCTCTGCGGCTAACGTCTGGAACTGGATGACGTATTGACCCATACTATGGGTACCTTGACGGAGTTGGATAAGATCTGCAGAGGCTGATGTTGCACGACCCGGTTCATCAAAGATGCGTCTGAAGGTTGACACAAATTCGGTGTAGTTATTCATCAGGGGGTCAGCACGTTCCCACAGAGGGGACACCCAACTCAAGGCTGATCCAGAGAGCAGAGAAATGATGTAGGCAACCTTGGATCTTGGCGTGGGGAAATTGTGTGGTAACAACTCAAACTGGATTTCACACTGATTAAGAAACCCGCGACATAGCTTCGGACTGCCATCATATTTGCTGGGCACGGGCAGGTGCAAGCGTGACACTGGAGTCGATGCAGCCGGTGAGGAAGAACCCACAGCACTTGCAGGTGCAGGGGTAACTGGAACTGAAGAAGCAAGTACACTAGGCAGGGATTGTTGTAGTGTATCCAGACGGGATGACATTCCTTGCAGGAACTGGAACATCTGCTGCTGCGCAGCCTCTTGACCATCCAAACGGGAGACCAGATTTTGTAAGGCCCCTGACCCCACATTCTGACCACCATCCGAGTCCATCGGTCCTGGACTTACTGTCAGGTTCGGTTTGGTTTGTGTCTCCGGAGGGGGCGCTAGTGGGTCAGTGGAGGTAGGATGGAAGAAGTGAAGAGGCTGGATTGGATTCCTGCGCATGTGCGCGATGTTGTTTATTGAGCAAAAAGGTTAAACAATATGGCAGCAGGAATACTTGCAATAACAAACAATAAATGTAATGGATATGGTGCAGCGTGGAAGCTGAGAGTCTATGGCAATAACAGTATGGCTGAATAATTGATCCAGGGATTGATATGCTGGTATGGGAACCAGAGATAGTTAGACCGTGGAGCCAGCAGAGATGGTAATAATGGTAGCAAGCCTGGTAGCAAATGCAGGTGACAGGTGTAAAGTTCACAGTGCTGTTGGAGATTACACTGGCAGCTTGCAGGCTGATGCACAGGTGGAAATGATGGGATGCACCTGGAGAGAGAGTCTCTACTGCAGAGGGCTGGAGCACACTGTAGCTGTGAAAGGTGTGGAGCCTGATAACAGATGCAGGGATTGCTGGTGCTTGTAGTTCCACGGTGGTATCAGAACAGGTTGGAAGGCAAACAGGAACACAGGGGAACTGGAGAGCGGATCCAGACACATGAGTCGCAGGAGTGACACAAAGTCCAGGACAAGGACTGACTCACCCTGCTGCTCCTGATATACCCCTCGGCAGTGGCGTAACTAGAAATTTTTCTCCCCCAAGCCAAAAAATCCTTCGCCCCCATAACCCCCGTAATTGGCACTAGCAAAGGTAGAAAAATGCGCGCGCCTGCAAAAAGGGTGTGTGGCTTTGTCAAAATGGGCGTGGCTTTGCGTGGAGGGCGTGGCATTGCAGGAAAAGACTACCTTATACCCCAGTTTTGCAACCTGCACGCCCAGACGTTGGCCACCACAGGAAATAAAAATAATCCTGATTCATGCCCCTTACATTATTTGTCATTTTTCCTCCTTATAGTAATGCCCAGTATACATTATTCCACATACTGCAATGGCCCTTAGACATTATTCTACACACAATAATGCACATGACACAATATGCACACACTGTAATGCCCCAGACACATTATGCCACACACCGTAATGCCTGTGACACATTATGACAGGAATCGCAATGCCCGTTATACATTATGCTACACACTGCAATGCCCCTGATACATTATAGCACATACAATGTCTGTGACACAGTATGACACACCACAATGATCCTGAGACATTATACCACATACCACAATGCCCGTGATATAGTATACAACACACCGTAATGCCTGATACATTATGACACACACCGCAATGTCCGTGATACATTATGCCACACACCGTAATGCCCATTACACATTAAGTTCTACAGTAAGGCTTCTAATTACTTTTAAATTACCTGCTCGTTGCCAGGGGTTTCATGCTCTTGGTTCCATGCACGGTGCCAGGGGTTTTCATGCTCAGGGTGTCATGCTCGTTGCCAGGGGTTTCATGCACTGGGTGTCATGCTCGTTTCTAGGGGGTAGTGCTTGTTGCTAGGGCCATGCTCCCAGTGCCACATATGCCCCCAGTGCCAGATATTCCCCCACAGTGCCAGGTATATGCCCCTAGTGCCAGATATTCCCCCACAGTGCCAGGTACATGCCCCCAGTGCCACATATACCCCCCCCCCCCAGTGCCACATATGCCCCCTCAGTGCCTGCTCCCCCCAGTGCCAAATATTCCCCCACAGTGCCACATATGCCCCCTCAGTGCCTGCTCCCCCCAGTGCCAAATATTCCCCCACAGTGCCAGGTATATGCCCCCAGTGCCAGATATTCCCCCACAGTGCCAGGTATATGCCTCCAGTGCCAGATCTGCCCCCACAGTGCCAGGTATATGCCCCCAGTGCCAGATCTTCCCCCCACAGTGCCAGGTATATGCCCCCAGTGCCAGATCTGCCCCCACAGTGCCAGGTATATGCCCCCAGTGCCAGATCTTCCCCCCCCCCACAGTGCCAGGTATATGCCCCCAGTGCCAGATCTTCCCCCCACAGTGCTAGGTATATGCCCCCAGTGCCAGATCTGCCCCCACAGTGCCAGGTATATGCCCCCAGTGCCAGATCTTTCCCCCCCCACAGTGCCAGGTATATGCCCCCAGTGCCAGATCTTCCCCCCACAGTGCCAGGTATATGCCCCCAGTGCCAGATCTGCCCCCACAGTGTTAGGTATATGCCCCCAGTGCCAGATCTGCCCCCACAGTGCCAGGTATATGCCCCAAGTGCCAGATCTGCCCCCCACAGTGCCAGGTATATGCCCCAAGTGCCTGCTCCCCCGCCCCCCCCTTCCATGTTTTGGAGGGACACGGAGCGCATCGCGCGTCTCTCCTGTGTCCCTCCTGGCTCTCCCCCGCTGGTCTAATAAAGGAAGTGCCGGTTCGTGAGCCAATCAGAGCTCACGAACGGCACTTCCTTAGACCGGCCGGGGGAGAGCTAGGGAGGGACACAGGAGAGACGCGCGATGTGCGTTCCGTGTCCCTCCAACACAGCAGGGAGGGAGAGGAGACCGCAGATTGACATGCGGACGCTCGTCCGCATGTCAATCTGTTCTAAGTCAGTGGCGCCCCCGCAGCCCCTCGCCCCCAAGCCACCGCGAGGATTGCGGGGGCAGTAGTTACGCCACTGCCCCTCGGTCTGCAGGCATTGGCTGGAGTGGAAACGAGGAGGTGCGGCCAAGCTCCGGATTGGCTGCCACACTAGTCAGAGGAAAACTGTCATGGCGGCGCCCATGCCGCGGCCCGGCGGGAACGCGGCGTGCTTGCACGCCCGCTGACAACAGGAGCGTTCCTAGGCCCAGGATGGCATCCAGCAACAGGGAGACTAGCGACAGCAAGACGTAGGGACCCCGGACGGAGGCCGCACCGACGGACAGATGCAGCTGTGGTAAGTCGATTCCTGACACTGTGTCAAGGTTAAGATGGCCAAGGAGGCAAAGTCAGCCAGACAAACAGGGGGTGGCCATCCCTTCAGAGCGTCGTATCGGGAGTGGGAGGAGCCTGTGCTGTCCCTTATTCCGCCAGAAGTGGTTGGTGCGACTAATATCCGGGATTCGGATCGTCCAAGGCAGGATGGTGAGTTTGTTGTACAATATTTATATTGTTTTAACATATGTGCTTTGTCCTTAGTTATCTGAAATGTATTGTAGCTAATTGTGAATGTAAGTTGGTTCATTGTTCGAATGTGTTGGTGATGTTGTTCTGTACATAAATAGTTATGTTTTTTTCCTTTGTATTGTGAAGTTAGCACTTAGCAGTTGTCCTGGCCCTTTTGCTGCATCAATTTATTCTGTTCTGGGTTTTTTTTGGCATTTTTTTTGGGGGGGGACTTTAAATGAAGTGTGACTCATGTGTTTTCATAAATGTTTAGTCCATTTTGTTGAATGTATTTATGGTTATTGTATGTTGTTCTGGGTAGGCTTTTGTGTGCATGATGTGATTATTGCCTCTGAATCTTTTTTTTTTTTTTTCAAATAATATATTTGGTTGTTGTGAGTTATTTTTGTCAGAAATAATTTTTTTGTTAGAGACTAATATTGTTGTTGTGCTAAACATCCACGGTTGGTTTTGTAGTTGTATAATATTGTTAATTCTGCACCGTAGGGTATGTATTGGTTGGTGTAATTGGTTCATAATTAAAGTATACACACCCAATGAAGTCAGCCAGAAAAGCATAACCAAAGTTTTGTTTAATTCTCATAATGTTCTTCATATGTCCACATCACAATAAGGTTTTTGATTAAATATCTAATCACAATATAATGATCATAAGGTCAAACTTCATATTTCTACAGTACGAAAGAGAGCCAGCACAGCCTGGACACAAACCACACTGCTAAGAGATGCGGATGCTGGCGATGCAGGTAAGAATTTTGTGTATACACATATTCTGCAAACACATAGAAAGACAGAATTATAATGTTTATTTTATCCCATAGGAACTTCATCATCGCACCACATTCCACTAAGACGACATTCACAGGGGTCTGCCAGTCTCCAGAAGATGGGTAGCAAGAGACGCCGTCTTGAGGCGGTAACTACACCCGCATCCTCACCACCACAACGGCGCATCTCCACTGTGTTGGCTCAGCCACCAGAAGCCATTTTGGCTAGTCCACAAACCGAGGAACCACAATCCCCTCAGCTGTCTGGTGAGTAAACATAAAAAACAAAAACAAAGTGCATTTTACACAGTGTTTTTGCACACAAAAAAAAAAACATGAACAAAAGCACACACTCATCCTTGTACTAATCCTCCCAGCAAACACATGGGGGTAACGTTACTAAGATGGGAGTTCTATTTAAGATGTGATGTTGCCCATAGCAACCAATCCTATTCTACGTTACATTAATACAGCACCTTCTCGAATATAATCCCTGCAATGTGATTGGTTGCTATGGACAACATTCCATCTTAAATCGAACTTCCATCTTAGTAATTCGACCCCATGGTAAGCATTATTTCGTGGTTCACATATCAACTTAACAATATGCGCAAAATAGGTGTGCCCACTTCTGCCAACCTTATTTTTTAACATGTTTTTTCACTATAATTGAAAAAGTTTACTGGGCAAGACTGACAGCCTTTAACAATGTATGAGTGTATTGTTAAACACATTTAATGTATTGTGTTTGTTTGGCAAAAGGAAGCTTTAAACATAATATGTCAATGGTGGAATTTTTAATTTTTATAGTTCTACGTGTTTGGCCATTAAGTAAGGCTCATAGTCCAACATTTACCTTAAAAATTGTTGTAATGAGTAGGGTACCTAAGAAGCCACATGTTTATAAAATAATGTACAATAATATTTTAAGTTTAGCCCACACTCTATTTATAATTTACAACATGCATTGCCTTGACAAAGACTTACCTGAGTTGAAACGCGTTGGTGGAGCATGTGAATACTGAGGAATATACTGCCTGTGACTACAGCTCAAAACGGTGAGATATCCCGGGGTTTCCATCTATTTTCTCATGTTGGACAGCTTGAGCACTGTGTCATGAAACTTTTATTACATATGATTTAGTTGTTATGTTTTTAAAAACAGTTTGTTTCTTAATTCTGGCTTTTATTAAATATATTTGCACCCTCATACAGATGTAGCCAACTTTATCTTGACTGTTTCTCCGCCGAGACGGGCGTTTAGCCACGCTAAGGCGATAGCTGAGTTTAATCACAGGCAGGCGCGTTGAGACGATCTAGATACTCATCATGCATTACACATCTCCACCACTGTGTGGCTAATGCTCCACTAATCCAGTACTTTCGATCGTACAGTATAGCGGCGGATTGATCTACAGCTCTGGCAATACTGTAGGCGTAACGGGAAGCGGTGGAAAAAGTATGGAGTACAGTACTGTATGTGTATGGAGACGCAACTACAGTAATTGTGTAAAAGGAATAATGTACAGTACAATGTATAAACACCGTGCTTTTTAAAATATAAAATATATGAGCGTCTGAGTTCGCTAATGCATAATGGGAATGGAGGACTAGCAGGAGGCGGAGGAAAACACCGTGCTTTACAAATGCGAGCGTCCGAGTCCTCTAAGGCATAAACCAACAGCAATGGGGCGAGGGCCGGGCGCTGTTTGCAGTACTTTCACACATGAAATTAGAAATCTCTCATGAGGCGTCGTGGGCTAGGGGTGAAGGCTCCCACCTCCCTCACTGGGGGTCCAGGGTTCGAGACATGATGTGCTTTCTTTTTTTTTTTTTTTTTTTTTTCTGTAATAATGCACTGTATTATTTTATTTCCATTGTAAGACAGTCAATGGAAGGATGCACACAGGTTTCACATAAATCAAAGTACATCTGCAGGAGCGATTCTTTACGCTAAATGCACCCAAACAGCGTGAATGAAATGAGTGTATTCTGGCGCTACCAACTAAGCAAAACAGTACTGTAGATCTTCAGCGTTTGTGCATTGCACAGGACCTGAATTTCCTTCCCTGTGCAGGCCCCCAGGGGGGAAGGGCGATGGGGGTAGGGGGGAGACGATGGAAAATACTGTGCCTTTGAAATGCAATTACATGAGCGTCCGAGTACACTACGGCATACTGTAAACCAACACCAATGGGAAGGAAGTGCCAACCTTATTTTTAATGTGTTCCCGTGACATTCACTTTAACATTTTTTTTTTTCTCTCCAATACAGTACATCCAATGGAAGGATGCACACAGGTTTCACATAAATCAAAGTACATCTGCAGGAGCGATTCTTTACGCTAAATGCAACCTACAGTACGGTACTGTAAGTGAGCAAAATAGTACTACAGTGGGCGTTTGTGTATTGCACATGACCTGCATTCCCTCCCTGTCTACTGCATGATCTGTGCAGGCTCCCATGGGGGAAGGGCAACAGGCTAGCAGGAGGCGGAGGAAAACACCGTGCTTTACAAATGCGAGCGTCCGAGTCCTCTAAGGCATAAACCAACAGCAATGGGGCGAGGGCCGGGCGCTGTTTGCAGTACTTTCACACATGAAATTAGAAATCTCTCATGAGGCGTCGTGGGCTAGGGGTGAAGGCTCCCACCTCCCTCACTGGGGGTCCAGGGTTCGAGACATGATGTGCTTTCTTTCTTTTTTTTTTTTTTTCTGTAATAATGCACTGTATTATTTTATTTCCATTGTAAGACAGTCAATGGAAGGATGCACACAGGTTTCACATAAATCAAAGTACATCTGCAGGAGCGATTCTTTACGCTAAATGCACCCAAACAGCGTGAATGAAATGAGTGTATTCTGGCGCTACCAACTAAGCAAAACAGTACTGTAGATCTTCAGCGTTTGTGCATTGCACAGGACCTGAATTTCCTTCCCTGTGCAGGCCCCCAGGGGGGAAGGGCGATGGGGGTAGGGGGGAGACGATGGAAAATACTGTGCCTTTGAAATGCAATTACATGAGCGTCCGAGTACACTACGGCATACTGTAAACCAACACCAATGGGAAGGAAGTGCCAACCTTATTTTTAATGTGTTCCCGTGACATTCACTTTAACATTTTTTTTTTCTCTCCAATACAGTACATCCAATGGAAGGATGCACACAGGTTTCACATAAATCAAAGTACATCTGCAGGAGCGATTCTTTACGCTAAATGCAACCTACAGTACGGTACTGTAAGTGAGCAAAATAGTACTACAGTGGGCGTTTGTGTATTGCACATGACCTGCATTCCCTCCCTGTCTACTGCATGATCTGTGCAGGCTCCCATGGGGGAAGGGCAACAGGCTAGCAGGAGGCGGAGGAAAACACCGTGCTTTACAAATGCGAGCGTCCGAGTCCTCTAAGGCATAAACCAACAGCAATGGGGCGAGGGCCGGGCGCTGTTTGCAGTACTTTCACACATGAAATTAGAAATCTCTCATGAGGCGTCGTGGGCTAGGGGTGAAGGCTCCCACCTCCCTCACTGGGGGTCCAGGGTTCGAGACATGATGTGCTTTCTTTCTTTTTTTTTTTTTTTTTTTTTTCTGTAATAATGCACTGTATTATTTTATTTCCATTGTAAGACAGTCAATGGAAGGATGCACACAGGTTTCACATAAATCAAAGTACATCTGCAGGAGCGATTCTTTACGCTAAATGCACCCAAACAGCGTGAATGAAATGAGTGTATTCTGGCGCTACCAACTAAGCAAAACAGTACTGTAGATCTTCAGCGTTTGTGCATTGCACAGGACCTGAATTTCCTTCCCTGTGCAGGCCCCCAGGGGGGAAGGGCGATGGGGGTAGGGGGGAGACGATGGAAAATACTGTGCCTTTGAAATGCAATTACATGAGCGTCCGAGTACACTACGGCATACTGTAAACCAACACCAATGGGAAGGAAGTGCCAACCTTATTTTTAATGTGTTCCCGTGACATTCACTTTAACATTTTTTTTTTTCTCTCCAATACAGTACATCCAATGGAAGGATGCACACAGGTTTCACATAAATCAAAGTACATCTGCAGGAGCGATTCTTTACGCTAAATGCAACCTACAGTACGGTACTGTAAGTGAGCAAAATAGTACTACAGTGGGCGTTTGTGTATTGCACATGACCTGCATTCCCTCCCTGTCTACTGCATGATCTGTGCAGGCTCCCATGGGGGAAGGGCAACAGGCTAGCAGGAGGCGGAGGAAAACACCGTGCTTTACAAATGCGAGCGTCCGAGTCCTCTAAGGCATAAACCAACAGCAATGGGGCGAGGGCCGGGCGCTGTTTGCAGTACTTTCACACATGAAATTAGAAATCTCTCATGAGGCGTCGTGGGCTAGGGGTGAAGGCTCCCACCTCCCTCACTGGGGGTCCAGGGTTCGAGACATGATGTGCTTTCTTTCTTTTTTTTTTCTGTAATAATGCACTGTATTATTTTATTTCCATTGTAAGACAGTCAATGGAAGGATGCACACAGGTTTCACATAAATCAAAGTACATCTGCAGGAGCGATTCTTTACGCTAAATGCACCCAAACAGCGTGAATGAAATGAGTGTATTCTGGCGCTACCAACTAAGCAAAACAGTACTGTAGATCTTCAGCGTTTGTGCATTGCACAGGACCTGAATTTCCTTCCCTGTGCAGGCCCCCAGGGGGGAAGGGCGATGGGGGTAGGGGGGAGACGATGGAAAATACTGTGCCTTTGAAATGCAATTACATGAGCGTCCGAGTACACTACGGCATACTGTAAACCAACACCAATGGGAAGGAAGTGCCAACCTTATTTTTAATGTGTTCCCGTGACATTCACTTTAACATTTTTTTTTTTCTCTCCAATACAGTACATCCAATGGAAGGATGCACACAGGTTTCACATAAATCAAAGTACATCTGCAGGAGCGATTCTTTACGCTAAATGCAACCTACAGTACGGTACTGTAAGTGAGCAAAATAGTACTACAGTGGGCGTTTGTGTATTGCACATGACCTGCATTCCCTCCCTGTCTACTGCATGATCTGTGCAGGCTCCCATGGGGGAAGGGCAACAGGCTAGCAGGAGGCGGAGGAAAACACCGTGCTTTACAAATGCGAGCGTCCGAGTCCTCTAAGGCATAAACCAACAGCAATGGGGCGAGGGCCGGGCGCTGTTTGCAGTACTTTCACACATGAAATTAGAAATCTCTCATGAGGCGTCGTGGGCTAGGGGTGAAGGCTCCCACCTCCCTCACTGGGGGTCCAGGGTTCGAGACATGATGTGCTTTCTTTCTTTTTTTTTTTTTTTTTTTTTTCTGTAATAATGCACTGTATTATTTTATTTCCATTGTAAGACAGTCAATGGAAGGATGCACACAGGTTTCACATAAATCAAAGTACATCTGCAGGAGCGATTCTTTACGCTAAATGCACCCAAACAGCGTGAATGAAATGAGTGTATTCTGCGGTATCCTCCAGGCCTCCTCTGCGGTCGTCCATGCCGCTGACTTCGTCCAGTCCGCTGCGGTCCTCCAGGCCTCCTCTGCGGTCCTCCAGGCCTCCTCTGCGGTCCTCCAGGCCTCCTCTGCGGTCGTCCAGGCCTCCTCTGCGGTCGTCCAGGCCTCCAGCTCGGTATACCGTAATGTGCATAGACCTCGCTTATCCCAATGTAATTGAGCTAGGGGATTGTGACGCTCCTTCAGCATTGCCCCCTGAACTGTGAAATGTATGCCATATTGTATCTCACTACATATCCGAGCGCTGCCACGTGCTGGGAGTTCACGGTCGGCGGCCATTTTGTCAGGTTGCTAAGCGATCCAGCTCGGTATACCGTAATGTGCATACAGTAGACCTCGCTTATCCCAATGTAATTGAGCTAGGGGATTGTGACGCTCCTTCAGCATTGCCCCCTGAACTGTGAAATGTATGCCATATTGTATCTCACTACATATCCGAGCGCTGCCACGTGCTGGGAGTTCACGGTCGGCGGCCATTTTGTCAGGTTGCTAAGCGATCCAGCTCGGTATACCGTAATGTGCATACAGTAGACCTCGCTTATCCCAATGTAATTGAGCTAGGGGATTGTGACGCTCCTTCAGCATTGCCCCCTGAACTGTGAAATGTATGCCATATTGTATCTCACTACATATCCGAGCGCTGCCACGTGCTGGGAGTTCACGGTCGGCGGCCATTTTTAGTGTGCATAGAACTCGCTTATCCACATAGGCCCCTGTGTTTTTAACTACTATATTGAGATGCACATTTCTAGGCCTACAGTATTTAATATACAGTAAGCAGCATTGTTGTTAGGCTTTACGCTACCCACTTTGCAAATCTGTTTCCTCGTAGGCAGACTTGCTGT
Source organism: Pseudophryne corroboree (assembly GCF_028390025.1). Classification (NCBI taxonomy): domain Eukaryota; kingdom Metazoa; phylum Chordata; class Amphibia; order Anura; family Myobatrachidae; genus Pseudophryne; species Pseudophryne corroboree. Next base: position 115,966,185 of record NC_086452.1, on the reverse strand, counting down.
GTGGATCTTCTCCGACCTTTCAGAAATCTCCTGATAATTTGCTCTCCGTTTCTGCCTTCGAAAACTTCTTCACAGGCCATACTGTTCCAGCTCATTGACACAGTTTCGTCATACAGTATTTGACCGGTAATTCTTTCATTTACGGTTTACAATTATTTATATACTGTACGTAAATGATGAATGTCCCTGTGCATTGCTCCATGGCCTGTACAACTTATCCCGGTGTATTTTAAAATGTATACCATCTCTCACTACATATCCGAGCGCTGCCACGTGCTGGGAGTTCACGGTCGGCGGCCATTTTGTCAGGTTGCTAAGCGATCCAGCTCGGTATACCGTAATGTGCATAGACCTCGCTTATCCCAATGTAATTGAGCTAGGGGATTGTGACGCTCCTTCAGCATTGCCCCCTGAACTGTGAAATGTATGCCATACTGTATCTCACTACATATCCGAGCGCTGCCACGTGCTGGGGGTTCACGGTCGGTGGCCATTTTTTGTGTGCATAGAACTCGCTTATCCACATAGGCCCCTGTGTTTTTAACTACTATATTGAGATGCACATTTCTAGGCCTACAGTATTTAATATACAGTAAGCAGCATTGTTGTTAGGCAATAATTGAAGAATTTACATACAGTACTGACATGTACTGTATGTAATGCTTGTACATCATGTCAGTCGACCCTTATGCTGTACACTACTGTAAGTCTCACAGGGCCCATGCACTTCCAAGGAGGGTTATTTACTGTACTGTATCTGTTTCATACAGGAAACTAATTGCAGTCCATAACACTGAAGTTGTATTTTCAGTACTGTACAGTATACAATACTTAAATTTGAACATCAGGTACTGGATAGTAAACATGTACAGTATTAACTTCTATCATAAAACTCTTATGCATTTTCAGATGTGTAAATTTTAGACTACAGTATTCACAAATGTTTTCTCTCCATACAGGAATTATAGTTGGACAACATGCCAGTAACTATCAACAAAACGATGAGCAAGATAATCGCCAACATGAAAAAAGAAAATAAAACCATCAAAGAGATCCATGCATGGCTCAAGGAAAGTGGCATTATAGTCACTTTAGAAACGGTGCGCTATCATGCATTCGAGAGAACAACGCCCAGATTTGTATTTCCTACAAAATGCACATGGTACGTACTGTACACTACTGTAATGTTTAAATGACTTGCTTTATACCATAAACAATTTTTTTGAAATAAAATAAAAACTTCATCAATTGTAACTGTGATTGTGCTGTTCATGAATTCATATTTTTCATACTGTATTGTACTGTAGGAGAGTGCAACAAATTGTGGAGGAACTAACTCGTGAGGATGATGAGCGTACTGCTCTGCAAATAAAACGAATTCTCCATTCCAAGTATGACCTGGACATATCGGCCACCAGCATCAGAAGGATGCGACGGAAAATGGGATGGACCTTTGGCGCAACAAGGTAAAATACTGAAAGCAGTATAAACCATACAGTAAATGCACTGTTAATAATCCCTTGATACGTGATATAATAATGCCATAAATCATTATACAGAGTGTGTACTTTATACTATATACAGTATGTGTGTGTGTATATACTGTATATACAGTATTCTATCCCAAAAGAGATACCTACTGTATAGGCACTCAGAGACAGCAATGAAGCATTGCCGGCTTATTGTGATGATTACATACTGTATACTGTGTGTGTGTGTTTGTGTGTATGTACAGTATGTATATATATATTACTCTGTATGTAACTTAATGTACTGTATGTACAGTTTAATGTATACAGTAGGTATATAATACAGTATACTGCACATACAGTCTACTGTATATACAGTAATCTGTAAATCTGTAATTTCATAACTGTATCTGATTTCATTATTTTTGGCTCTTCACAGGATATCTCCAATGATAAGAGATGTGAATAAAGAAAAGAGAGTGGAACAGGCACGGCGATGGATTGAGAGTGGTGAAACATTTGATGATGTCATTTTCACAGATGAATCGTCTGTTGCCCTTGAGCGGTTCTCCAGAATGTCATTCAGGAAACGTAACCATATCTCTTTAAAACCACGCCCAAAGCATCCATTGAAAATCCATGTATGGGGAGGCATATCACGATTAGGAGCTGGTCCCCTATTATTTTTCGAAGGTACAGTACAGTACTATACTTTATTCTGTGCCTGTGTTCTGTAAAAATACATGTTGTACTGTAGAGTACGTGTAACTGCACAATAAAAGGAGTTGCTTATTAATGAACAACATTTTTTGATTTCTGTAGGAATCATGGATAAGAAATATTTCCAAGAAACAATAGTAGAGAAATGTATGGTGCCATTTGTGAATAAATATTACCCAACTCACCATAGGATATTCCAAGACAATGATCCTAAACACTCCGCCTCAGCCAAATTTATGGAAGAGAAAGGTATGAATTGGGAACGCACACCACCAGAGTGAGTATTCTTTCAACAGTGTACAAGTAAAATTTTGGATAGCACTCTAGTACTGTAAAAAAAAATTTTGTTTAATAAACAGTACAATATTGTATGTTTAATTTTCTCTATTTACTGTAATGTACTGTAATTAATTTTTTCTATACGCTTTTTTTTTTTTTTTAATTAGATCACCAGACATGAACCCAATCGAATTAGTGTGGGCTCAATTGAAGAGGTACGTTAGGAGTGTTGCAAAGCCAACAACAAAACAGCAACTGGTGGATGGGATAAAGAAATTTTGGCTAGAAGTACTCACACCTGAACATTGTAATAATTATATAAATCACCTGTATAAAGTATTACCTGTTGTAGTTGAAAGAAATGGTCAAGCCACAAATATGTAGTTCTGTATTTTCTGTTTAAAATTTTAAATTGGTGCATTATTAAAAAAAATGATAAAATTGCCTTTGTCTGATTATTGCATAAACTAATGTAGAATATTATACAGTAGTAATGTTATTGATGTGTACTGTATGAACAGTTATTTTCAGTTTTATAAGTCCTGAATAAGAGTACTGTACATTTTGATCAGTGCAGTACATGGAATCGGATGTTGTAATACTTTATTTTTACATTAATATTGATGTTTTTCCAATAAATATTCAATTTTACAGTATGGTACGGTACAGTACATGAGGGTACCTGTACAGTATGATACGTCATTATGGGGGAGAAATACTGTATCCACTAAATGTACAGTAAAATGTTTTTTTCTTATTACAAACACACAAATGCATCTCAGATGGAAATATGCTATACACAGCAGACAGCTTATGGTGACAGAACTTCCCTACTGTATCCCCACCCATAGTCGTGGTATATTTTAGATTGCCTAATGAGACACTCCTGCAGCATTGCCAATGATTCATGTAAAACCTGTGTGCAAACAGTATCTGTATTGAATGCAAAGTACAGTAAGAGTACAGTATACAGTATTATCAGAGCCAAACCTGACCAACATGATGCCCTAGGCTAGATTTTGGCTGATGCCCTCTTGCACAGATGCTACGTAGTTCCGCCTCTAACCCTGCACCCCTTTCCCAGCACCATCACCCATTTTGGCGCTCCTACCCCCTATAATCTAAATAAGAACAATGTGCACATTTAGTGCCAGCCCAAAACAGTGTACAGTATGTTCTTGCTGGGAAGGGGCATGGTAACACAATAATACCCGAAGATGAAATGACACAACACAGTACTGCAACTTTATTCACATATCATGCAGTGGTGTCTCTTATTCTCATGACATCATATCATAGTACCACATTACTCCTAACAGTAATGCCCCTTATTCACATTACACCCCACCACATTCATCTTTATTTACATTAGACCACAGGTTCTCAAACTCAGTCCTCAGGACCCCACACAGTGCAGGTTTTGCAGGTCTCACAGAATCACAAGTGAAAAAATTAGCTCCACCTACTGTATGGACCTTCTAAAATGTGTCAGTTAGTAATGAATACATCTGTGCACTTGCTGGTTTACCTGCAAAACATGCACTGTGTGGGGTCCTGAGGACCAAGTTTGAGAACCACTGCATTAGACCATGCAGTAGTGCCCTTTCCTTATGTTACACCAGAAAATATTGTAGTACACCTTATACACATACAGTACAGTAATGCCACACATTAGTAATGCATTTCATATTTAAATTTTCTGATTTAATTTCATAGAGCCGCAGTCACTCACAGAATATAGGCATGTACTGTAGCATCTCATTTTATTCTGCAGAAGCTGATTATTCCCGTTTGGCTAGTTTGCCGCCTCTGTACAGTATATCACAATAGAAAAAAGTTATAGTGTCAGTGAAAAAAGCACCTCATGACAGATACTGTACACAAGCTCATGTCTAAATACTGTATACTGTAAGCAGTGACATTAAGGGGTACAGTACTGTATATGCAATTGCAGTCGAATTCCGGAAGGAATACGGAAAAAATGGACACGGGATCCCCCATCTTTTTAGAACCAGCACCGGGCTCTGCGCCTGGTCCTGGTGCAAAAAATAAGGGGGACAAAAAAAGCGTAGGGGTTCCCCATATTTTTTGAATCAGCACTGGGCTCCACTAGCTGGACAGATAATGCACAGCCGGGGGAGACTTTTATACAGGTCCCTGCGGCCATGGAATTAAATACCCAACTAGTCACACCTGGCCGGAGTACCCTGGAGGAGTGGGGGCCCCTTAAATCAAGGGGACCCCCCTCCAGCCACTCGATTATCTCTATCACCCCTGTGTATTGTAGCTAGGGGATTGTGACGCTCCTTCAGCATTGCCCCGTAGCCTGCAAAATCTGTGCTGTTATTTGCTCCATAGCTGAGTGCCTCCTAGGAGCTACTGTAGGAGTCACAGGCGGTAGCCATTTCAATTGAGTCTGCCCTGCTATAGAATTGTACAGGTATGTGTACATTACCGTACGGTGCATAGAACCTTTACAGTAGAAACTCTCCTGCAGCTTTGGCCTGCTTTACTGTATGTACTGTAAAACTTGTGTTTTGTCAGTTTGCTATGCGACCGAGCCCGGTGTAACGTACAGTACTGTAATGTGCATAGACCTCGCTTACAGTATCTCTGTGTATTTTGGCTAGGGGATTGTGACGCTCCTTCAGCATCGCCCCGTAGCCTGCACAGCTTATGCCATTTCTCATTCCATACCCAACTGCTGCCTGCCACGAGGTGGGGGTTCAGGAGGTGGGGGTTCATGGGTAGTGGTCGTTTTGACAGTGTGCTATGCGATTGAGTCCGGTGTACCGTAATACTGTATGCAATCCTACAGTAGCTTATCCCTCCCCTGTGTATTTTGGCTAGGGGATTGTGACGCTCCTTCAGCATTGCCCCATAACCTGCACAAGGGTTCAGGGGCGGCGGCCATTTTGCCAGTGTGCTACAGTATGTCATCGAGTCCGGTGTACCATAATATGCATACTGTGTATTTTAGCTAGGGGATTGTGACGCTCATTCAGCATTGCCCCATAGTCTGTACAATCTGGACTATTACTTGCTCCGTAGCCTAGGGCCTCTGTGGGGCAAGGAGTCATAGGTGGTAGCCATTTCTATTCAGTCTGCCCAGCTACAGAATTGTATGTGTACTGTGTACGGAGCATAGTACCTTAACCTGCATAGAACCTGCACATTATGGTACACCGGACTCGATCGCATAGAACCGCTCATGCAGCTACTGTATGCCCTGGTTTGCAGTATGTGAATAAAAAAAATAATAAAGTGTCTGAAAAAAACTACAGTAACATGCATTCGTACAGTACTTAAGGAATCGAACCCTGGACTCTGAGTATAGGAAGCGAAACACTTCACCACTTCGCCGCAGACAAATGTATAAATCCGTTGGTTTTGATTATGCTGTAATGGCTACGGGATTAGGACGATAACACTGTAGAAAATTCCTAATCTTGAGAGGCAATAGTGAACTTGTAACACACATCCATTTGCGACAGTGTACACTACTGGTTTTACAGTACTGTGTTTTGTCTGCGGGACTTGCACGCTCACATACAGTATTCATAAAGTATTGTAGATGGATCATATACTGTATGCTGTACTACTGTATTTGCGTCGGTGTCGTACTGTATATACTGTACAGTACTGTATTAAATAATGCAGCGTAATGAGTACAGTATTTGCTGTATGCAGCGTAATGAGACGCCTTAGTAAAGTAGTCCTTATTATGTATGTCAGTATTGTATTTTACGGGAGACCACACGCATGCGCAGTGGTGATTGTAAAAAGCGACATCTGGTGGCTGATCGCAGGTATTACACGTAAAGGTAACGCCAAACGTCAAATGTCTGTCTCCGTGCGATTAGATAGCCTCTCTGTGGCTAGGCGCGCCTCGCTACGCCACAGTACGCTGCGTATGGTCGAACGGGACAACCGCCGCGGCCACTCAAGATAAAGGTGGCTACATCTGTATATTTCTTCGTTTTTTGTTCTCACCTCGGGCATTAAACGAGTTGAAGGAATAGAGGGGGACGGTACCTGAGGATATTAAAAGATACCTTTATATGGAAGTACTTCGCCATTTGAAGTAAGCGCTCATGTGAGCATTTTTTTGAATCAGGAATACAGGTGTATATATGCACATGGTCCTAAGTTTACCTATATCACTGGTAAAAGGATAAAGATACCTTTATATGTTTCATTTCCATCTATTCTATGTAAGCCTACATGTAAGCGGCACTCCAAATGAACCACTGAGGTGAACCTTATGGATAGAAGTATACACTCTGAATATTTAGCCTAAGGTTTTGGGGTCGACCCCTGCCTGTTGTGTTCACATAAGCAGTATACTGAATATTTGTACCCTATATGTGCTTTTTCTGCATAAAAACCTTTCGGGAAATATACCCACATAAGATCCTTGGTGGATAAAGAGTCACCGTAGAAGGCTAAAGATACCTTTATATGCTTCATCTATATCTGTCCTATGTAAGCATACACGTAAGCTACACACCATAGGAACCATAGAGGTGAACCTTACGGATAAAATCACACGACTTGGATATTGCTTAGCCGGAAGAGCCTGGGTTGTCCGCCACTTCGACCTTTGTGCTCATACAGGATGCATTTTGAACATTTATTTTTCTGTTTGTGTTTTTTTTTGTATAAACATCTCCCTGGAAGTGGACTTACAAAGGACTTTCCTGTTTCAAGATTTTCGGACACTAACCCACATGGGTAATACATTTGTTTACCTTTTATGGCCTGCGCCACCTGAGGTTTTTTCCAAATTTTCTTTGTGACTTGCAGCAAACGTTCACACTCCACCTGCAAGCAATTGATAATAACCAGCCAACCACGCCGGCTGACATAAATCCACCACCCCAAACAACCCCCACCCACCACTTGAGCCCAACACCACCCCAGCCACAAATGGGACCAGAGTTTTGGTCCAGTTGGGCCACACAACAGGCACAAAACTATGCCTGTCTCAACACACACAGCCAATATCTTGCCAGTCTGCCCCATCATCTACCTAGACTCTGTAGAAACTCAGGCAGACTGATTGTGCAATTTGGCAAAGTGGCCAATACCATGGAGCAGATGAGAGCAGACAACAGACAACTGATAGCAAGTTTTCACCGCATAATGGACGAACAACACCGCCATCAACAAGCCCTCATTCAAATCATTCAGAACAATCAGTTAATCACCGAAAGCCTGTCCAGAATCATCTCCAACAACACAGCCGCAACCACACAACTCACAGCAAGCCTCAACAACCTGAGCCAAAACATAAATGTGTTGGCATCACAATGTGCCACCAGAATCCTCTGCAGCCAGCAAAACAACTCCTAGGAAATGAGCAAGCCTGCAACAAAATATACAGTATTTTCAAAGATATTTAAAGATTATAGATTTGTGGCGAACCAAATTCAAGTGTTTAAGGTAATAAATTACTCAAACGCTATATGTGTAATATTTAATTTGTTATTGACTGACAGTGTAAGATGACAAAAATGTTATTGACTAACTGTAAACAACATGCATAATATCAAACAATAACGCATCACAAACAGAATTCATAACTTCATATATTTTAGGATTGGGGTTAGCCAATGTTGATTAAGAAAAATTAAGACTTACCGGTAAAATGACGCAGAATCAGTTCTTGCCTTACCTGCCTCCCTACATCTGTACTCACACTGTCGCCAGATGTTTCTATCTCCTCTAGTTGCTGACTGTTTTCTTCATCACCAACATCATCCTCCTCCTCCTCAACATGTGGCAGATGTTGACACAAACACATGTTATGAAGAAAACAGCAGCAGAACACAATCCTAGTCACCTTTGAGGGACTATACAACAAAAGTCCTGCAGACTTATCCAGACACCGAAGCCTAGATTTCAGCACACCAAAACATCTTTCTATCACATTCCGCGTGGACTTATGTGCATTATTGTAATTGTGTTCAGCAGGAGAATCAGGTTGGGACAATGGAGTAAGAAGCCAAGAGAAGCAGCCATATCCCCCATCACCTGAAAGACAGATATAGCCAACATTAGGACATGTGGTTTAGGTAAATAAATAAAAACATAATGACGATGTTGAGGTTAACACACATACACACAACAAATTTGGAACATACCCAGCAGCCATCCATCAGGCATTTGTCCGGTCTCAAATTTCTCAAAGAGGGATGACTGACTGAGGATGAAGGAGTCATGGCAGCCGCCAGGGTAACCCGCAACAACACTCATAATTTTTAGATTTGCAACACATACCACCTGGACATTAGTGGAGTGGGCCAGATGTCTATTGGTATAAATGTATTGCCTGCCCCTAGGTGGTCTCAGCTCAACGTGTGTGCAATCTATGGCACCCAGCACATTGGGCATGCCAGCAAGCTCATAGAAAGATACCATGACTGCATGCCACTGCGACTCCTGGGTAGGAAAGCAGATAGAGGCATCTATGTGTGGATACAAAGCATCCAAAACCTGAGTGGACATTACAAAATATAAGGTGAGTGTCATGACCTGTAAAAAATACAATACTGTGTTATATTACATAACAGAAGCACAACTTAGACATAGAGGAGTATGTATGTGTTAACTCACCTGATTTACATATTTAGAAAAGGTGGGCTGTGAGATACCAATTACATCGCCAGTCACAGCCTGAAAGCTGCCAGTAGCCATAAAGTGCAACACAGCCAGGAGTTTGTCCAGGCCTGAGACAGAGCGAGAGCGTGCTGTCTCAGGGTCTAGGTCCAGTTTGATAAGGTCATACAGACGGAAAATTATGTTTGTATTTAGCCGGAACATCTGTATGACCTGGTCATCGGCCAATGCGTTTAAGTTTAAACTAGTGATGAGCGAGGTTCGGTTTTACTCGGTTTTACTCGGTTTTACTCGGTTCTCAAAACGGCATCTTATTGGCTATCCAAAACACGTGACATCCGTGAGCCAATAAGATGCCGTTTTGAGAACCGAGTAAAACCGAGTAAAACCGAGTAAAACCGAATCCGCTCATCACTAGTTTAAACGCCCCCTAAAAAAACGAGGCCTGCGCAGCCTCCGCGGAACCTGGACAACCTGCTGACCATGTTCAGTTTCCTGGCCCTGGTTTATTGTAGCCTGATGGAGCACTCTCAGGTATCCCACAGCAAACAAGAAATCAGTACTACACACGGCAGCAGCCATTTCAGAGTGAGAGATGTGAAAAATGTGCTTGGGTCCCTTTTAAAGGACCAAAAATGCAGGTGTGATTAATGTAGACTTTGAAACACATGTAAACACGCTTCTCAAAAGCAGGTCTATTTTTTTCCTGCCTTTTTTTATGATTCGCTTTTTTTCACGGCCGCTAATGCACTTTCACGGTAGAGATTTCAAATACGAATGCATAGTAAATTACCGAGTTGTATACCTAAACAGCCGCGTTTGACCGATGGTGTATTCATTCGTATTTTTTTTCTTTGACTTCCAAAAAAATACGAATGCCCTCATCACTGCCGAGATTTGAGTTTAGTAAATTCCCGAGATGACACTTTGAAGAAAAAACACCAAATCGGTCAAAATCGGGAGCTTAGTAAATATACCCCCATGGAGAGTGATAAATTTCACGGTTAGAAAGTACCAACCAATCAGCTCCTAACTGCCATGTTACAGGCAGGGTTTGAAAAATGACAGTTAGTAGCTGGTTGGTTGGTACTTTTTCACTGTGAAATTATCACTTTTCAAGGCTTGATAAATCTGGGCCCATGAGGGGATTCAGTATATTCTGTCAAAACGGTCATGAACTAGTGAACCACACATAACCGCAACTATAGCTTGTTTCTGCTCTCTCCACCATAGTCCGAGAGCAGAAATTGGACAAAAGACCAGTGGCGGATTTACCGCTAGGCGACATAGGCGCCTGCTTAAGGCCTGGCTGGACTCAGGGGGCCCACCGCAGTGACGGGGCTGACAGCATTACATAATTTTGACTATGGCCCTCATTCCAAGTTGTTTGCTTGCTAGCTGTTTTTAGCAGCCGTGCAAACGCTAGGCCGCCGCCCTCTGGGAGTGTATGTTAGCTTAGCAGAAGTGCGAACGAAAGGATCGCAGAGCGGCTACCAAATAATTTTGTGCAGTTTCAGAGTAGCTCCAGACCTACTCCTAGCTTGCGATCACTGCAGGCTGTTTAGTTCCTGTTTTGACGTCACAAACACGCTCTGCGTTCGGCCAGCCACGCCTGCGTTACCCCAGGCACGCCTGCGTTTGTATCTGACACGCCTGCGTTTTTCCACACACTCCCCGAAAACGGTCAGTTACCTCCCAGAAACACCCACTTCCTGTCAATCACTCTGCGGCCAGCAGAGCGACTGAAAAGCGTTGCTAGACCTTGTGTGAAACTGCATCGGCTGTTGTGAAAGTTCGTCGCTCATGCGCATTGCGCCCCACACGCATGCGCAGAAGTGCCGTTTTTTTGCCTGATCGGTGCGTTGCGAACGAAAGCAGCTAGCGATCAACTCGGAATGACCACCTATATGCAGCTGCTCACCACAGGCCGTCAGTCCTCTAAGGCTGCTAAGGTATTGACTGTCACGGAACTTAGTCGGAAGAGGGGGATGAGGTGGGAGTGTCAGAGACGGGAGAGGAGGGTCTGCCGTGAGCGTCAGTGGCGGGCTGAGCCGGGGAGAAGGGAGGAATATGCTCCCCAGGTTGGACCCCCAGGGTAACATGAATCTATGTGTGGCTGCAGCAGTGCCAGGAATAGAACCTTTTTTTTCTAGCTGGGAGGACCGCTCCATTGGTTCTGTCAAGCCGCTGTAATGTGTAGTGTGAGGAGCTCCTGTAGAATAAGGGGAGTGTGTTGCTACTGCTGTTAGGGTGACATGGTATCAGTCTTTCGAGCCGCAGATGAGTCACACTGCTGAATGTTTTGGAGCACACAGGAGGTGGATGTGGGCAGAAGGACATCTGCAGTGGCAGAGCCCTTTCCTCTGCCTCCAAAACCTCATCAGTACCGCAGGCGCAGACAGGGCAGTGTGCTGGGGGATCAACTTCCCTGTGTCACAGGCTCACAGCCTCCGTCACGCCTTCCGCAGTGCAGCACCACGCCCCCCTATTTGGTCCCGATGGGCTCCCTGTCACTGACTCTGCACATGTGCGGAACTACTGCTGGATGTAACCATAGAGTCTGACTTTGTGCTGCCCATAGAAGGTAGCAGGGGGATTCGGCTGGTAGCTTATCATGCACCTGACCTGCAACATCGTGAACCCAGCTCCATGCAAAGTACAAGTTCTGGGTCCTTAGAGTCATCACAGGGTTGGGCTAAAGGACCTTTCCCAAATCTAACTGTGACCCTAACCATCCCTGCTGTAGCCTAACCCTAATCTCCCCCCCAAACCTCCCCTCCAACAGTCTAACCCCCCAGTGTGTAACCCAACCTCCCCTCCTGTAGCCTAACCCTTACTTACCCTCCTGCAGCCTAAACCTAACTCCTAACCCACGCAGTCTAACCCTAACCTACCCCTCCTGCAGTCTAACCCTAACCCCTCACCCACACAGCCTAACCCTAATTTACCCTCCTGCAGCCTAACCCTAACCCCTCACCCACGCAGCCTAAACCTAATCTACCCTCCTGCAGCCTAACCCTAACCCCTCAACCATGCAGTCTAACCCTAACCTACCCTCCTGCAGACTAACCCCTCACCCACGCAGCCTAACCCTAATCTACCTTCCTGCAGCCTAACCCTAACTTACCGTATCCTCCTGCAGCCTAACCCTAACCCCTCACCCACACAGCCTAACCCTAATTTATTCTCCTGCAGCCTAATCTTAACCTACTCTCCTGCAGCCTAACCCTAACCTCTACCCTAACCCTAATGTTGAGGCTAAATTCATCCAGGCTAAAGGACTTCTGACAGCAGGGGGAGGAGCAAGGCCAGAACATGGGACCCAAAATATACTAAAGGAAATAGATGTTGACGTGACTAGTCAAACTGCTAGCCCACCGACATTGCTCCTCTCCCTGCTTTCGTGGGTCACATGGATCTAGCATCTACCCTAACCTCTCCTCCTGCAGCCTAACCCTAACCTCCCCTGGGTGCTTAACCCTAATCTTTCCCAGTGCCCTGAATCCCCCGATGCACAGAATCCTCCCCCTGATGAGGAGGCGGGTCACATGGTTATGACATAACCAAAAGGCATTTACGGAGTGCCAAGAATCAGAGGCATGCTGGGATGGTCCTGTCTGCTACAATCAATGTGGTGGTGGGGCACACACTGACTACCGGCCTGCTTGCTACAATCAGTGGGAAGCGGCTATGGATTGTTTGAGGAAGGGGGCCCCAAATCTGTGTCTTGCTTAGGGCCTTATGAGGTCTAAATCCGCCTCTGCAAAAGACACATCTCGTGAAGCCATTTGAAGACATTCCAGAAGCAGCTCGTGTGCAATTGAATTGACCCGTAAGTGCCCCCAGTGCCCCCAGAACACAAGGAAAGAATTAGGAGTTGAGCGCTACGTCGTAGCTTACTTATATTAAGTCTGATTAGAAAAAAATTGGTCAATCTGTTTTATTATTACTAAGCCAGATGAAGGCTAGGAGAGAATACTCATATTTATCCAGACACTGATAGGGAGAATGTTGTGCCACTGAGCTATCTTCACAAGCCCGAATCTTAACTGTGTTTAAGGTAATTCCAGCTGCCGCTGCTTACCTGTCTGGCCAGGGGGTCTGTCTGCCAGCTCCCTGTCCTCCTGGAGATTAATGGCTGACATCACAGGAGGCGGGGCTTAAATCCAGTGGAAATGGAGGCAGGGTTTAACCCTGGCACTGCTAGGAAACAGCCTGGATACTCCGGACTCCATCAGCTACAGCCTGTAGAAGCCTGAAAGGGCTGATGTATTAGCACTGCAGGGGAGTGGCTTCCCATGGGAAGCTGTCTCTGCTATTGCATCTGATCTGGCAATCCCAGGGGGAGAAAACACCTCCTGCTGGGACTGCCTGTCTGGCTGTGATTAGCAGGGAGCACTTCCTATGGGAAGTCACTGCCACTGCTAGTCAGTCCCTGCGGGAGGCAGATTATGCCAGTGGGTGGGGGATCCGCAATCTATTTTACAGTATTTATCCTGACAGGAAAGGAAACTGTCATCAAATGAAGATCTATTCCATCTGATAATCCTTGCTTTCAATTTTTTAATTGCCATCAACTTTAAAACGACACTATATACTGTAGTTAATCAGAGGCATAAGAGTGATAGGGATGTATCTTATTAGCCGCGGAAATTTGCTGCACAAAAAAATGGTCTTTTATTGCGATAATAGCCAGATGGTAAATTTGGACTATTCAATTAGAGCCGTTTGTTTTGTGCTGCAAATTACCCTGTATCGCATAAAAACACACAAAAGACCAAGACCTATTTGCTTTTACGGCACCTATTGGGGCTAATAGGATAGCCCTGTCTGTGGTAACTAGCTGCAGTAACTTACCATGGTTAATTGGATAATGCCCATATTCTGGACCACGTATAAACAGAGGACCTAATTCAGAGATGATCGCAGCAGCAAATTTGTTAGCAGTTAGGCAAAACCATGGGGGTCATTCCGAGTTGTTCGCTCGCTGCCGTTTTTAGCAGAATAGCGATCAGGCTAAAAATGAACAATTCTGCGCATGCGTATGGGCCGCAGGGCGCACGCGCTAAGTATTTTCACACAAAACTATTAAATTTTACACAGGTCCGAGCGACGCTTTTCAGTCGCTCTACTGATCGGTGAGTGGTTGACAGGAAGTGGGTGTTTCTGAGCGGAAACTGAGCGTTTTCCGGGAGTGTGCTAAAAACGCGGGCGCGGCTGGAGAAACGGGGCAGTGGCTGGCCGAACGCAGGTGGGCGTGTTTGTGACGTCAAAGCAGGAACTAAATAGTCTGCAGTGATCGCAATCTAGGAGTAGGTCTGGAGCTACTCAGAAACTGCAGGGAAATATTTAATAGCAGAACTGCTAATCTTTCGTTCGCAATTCTACTAAGCTAAGATACTCTCCCAGAGGGCGGCGGCCTAGCGTGTGCAATGCTGCTAAAAGCAGCTAGCGAGCGAACAACTCGGAAAGAGGGCCCATGTGCCCAACTGCTAACAAATTTGCTGCTGCGATCAACTCTGAATTAACCCCAGAGTGTACTGTCGGAAGAGGCCAGAAGATTGTGGGCCTTATTCAGACCTGATCGCTCCTCTGTGACCAGATAGCCGCTGCCCATAGAAAGTGAAAATCCACCCCGTGCAAGTGTGTAAATGCATGTGTACGCCGTGCAAAAACTTTGCCAGACAGAGGATATCTGCAAATCCGTTCGCAACTCACTCACCATTGAATGATTTTTCCAGTCTGTGCGTAGTGAGATAGAAACATTCTGATCGAGGCAGGAGCTGACGTCACACAACCTCCCTGAAAACACTGCGTTTTTCCTGACATTTCCAGAAAATGGCCAGTCACTACCCACAAACATCCGCTTCCTGTCAATCACCTTGTGTATGCCTAGCGATATAAATTTTCTCACCATTCTGTCGCTGTTTGGGCGGTGCATGCCTAGTCATTCAATAATTGCCCGTTGTGCGATTTCGCCCAACAGCAATCAGGTCTGAATTAGGCCCGGTGTTTAATGGTGATCTTATTTTCATTATGTGGCTGGTTAAAAGAACAACCAGTCATCATCATAATGTATCTCACAACCGTCACTATTTTGACCGCAGTGTCCTGCAGGAAGGGGAGGGGGTGTTGGGGGTTGGAGACCACTATCTTACCTGCAGCTCTGTACAGCATAGCATGCATCTAAATAGTAAATGAATGGTTGATGACATCCCTACAGCATGGGAAGCTCTGATCACACCCCCAGTGTGATGCTTGGCCAAACCCACTGTTCGTGCACTTCCACCTCATGCACAAAATCGCTATCCCCCTTGTCCCCAATGGAATATTATCTTGTTCAAAACTGTATATGTAATAATTTAATTCTGTTGACCTGATAGGTGTTTGAACAAACTGTATAGTTAATTACTGGCCTCAGAATGGTATGGTAACGTGCCTGTGATTTAAGGCCAGTCAGGATGTTTTCAGATTTATGACCAGAGGTCTGTGTTGGCAACAGATTATGTACTCCACATAGCATGACCCCTGGAAGACGGGGCCTGGCACCAGTGATGGAGTGGACCACACACGCCCCAGGGGAAATCCCCAGTGGGCCTCACAGACTCAGGGCCCCACCTCCTCTTCCTCTATGGATCAATAACTTGTTGGAGCAGGATCATCTTTGGTTTGTTTCTATGGAAACTACACCGAGATTAGCCTTCTACCTATCAAAGTGGATGGTCCTGAGACACCCCTGTCCGCTTCTTTATAAAGGTGCCCTGTTTTTTGCATGTCCTCTCTAATGGTTGGCCAATACCCTCTGGGCTGGCTGGCCACACTCCTTGAGCTTGGGCCCCAACCACTGCAATCCCAATGGGCCCTTCATGCCCCAGTCTGACACTGCCTGTGGCTTCAGATCCCAAAAAACTGATTGACAGGCAGAGGTGTTTGCGGGAAGGGATGGGGGCGGCCGGCATTTGGGAAAATGGGGGCATGTAGCCCCATTTTCCGGGAGTGGCGAAGCCAAGGACTACATCGTGAGACACAGTTTTCTTGGCCTCACAATACGCCCTGTGATGGCAAGGCAATCGCAGATGAACATTGCGACTGATGGTTGCGATGTTAATCTAATATCCCATCGCATTGCAAATGCAGGGAGGAGTTGGTATGCACCTCCTCTTGCATTTGCATTGCTAAGGACTGCAAATGCAAAACTGTTGGCGAGTAGCTTTGCATTTGCAATCCTTAATGAATCAGGCCCTTAGTCCTCTGGGGGCATGTCCAATTAAGTGAGCTATTTTTTCCCACTGCATGCAAAATTTCAGGTAACTGCTGGGTTGGTTTTCCGTTAAATGTAAGAATTTTAGTAGGTGTAATTTCTTTAGGAATTAATGCAGGTTTTTTTCTCTCAGCTTCAGAACAGGTGCAAACTTAAGAAAAATATTTATTTTTAGGTAAAAATGTTTTGACATGTTGTATGGATAGGACAGGTGTTTTAAACATTGCAGATGGGAGTTACAGGGTTTTTTGTTTTTAGTTTTGAAAGTGGGTCCAAAATTACCACAAAATAAATAAACTTTTTTTCTAATGCACTGCAAATTTAAATAAAATAATTATTTAAATGAAAAAATTGTTTTTATTTTTTTTTACAATCTTTTAGGGTTTTTTTAATACACAAAATTACCATTTAAAAAAAGTAAATATTAATAAATAGTATTTATAAATAAATATTATAATATTATAAATAAATAAATAATAAATAAAAAAATCTAATTTTTTTTTTTTGGGACAGTAATTAACTTCTATACTGTTAGCCAATATTCATTTGTAGTTTTTTTGGGGGTACAGGATGATTTCCCTAATTTAATATAAAAATGTCCTGTGGGCTTTTGGTAGAAAAATTATTGCTCCTGATTTTTCTCAACTGTATAGTACAAGAATCAGGAGAGTACATATCCACGGTAATTGAAAAATGGACACGATAACCAATTTCTGTGGTAAAGGTGTGCCTTCAATTGGATATGCCCCTATGCAGAGGAAAGTGAAATCTAGTAATAAAAAATGTATTCATTAGCACTGTTCTCCATCAGAATATGTCGACCATTAGTGGTTGACCTATTGACTGTTGACTTAATTAAGGTCGACCTATCATCCCCTTTTGCAGACACAGTGATCACCAGATGTGAAGGTACAACGCTATTTTATTTGTTCAAATCGAAAAGAAGATGTAAATTGTTACAAGTAGTGTTATCTTCAAAATCCAATTCCAAGGAAGATGTGGTGTTACAAATTTGAAACAGTATCAGATACTTAATTACAATTTAAGAAATCAGTTGTAAAGTATAACACAGTCTATGCAAATACATCAGTTAAAGTGAAAAATGGTGCAGCACAGGCAAGTTGCTGTAGTATTTGTAGTGCACCGGCTTAAGTTAAGCACACAGTCTATGCAACAGATGCGCTTTAAATAAGGAACAGTTCAACACATGCAGGCTGCTGTGGTATTTGTAGTACACCAGCTTGAGTTAAGCACACAGTCTATGCAATAAATGTGCTTTTAAAATCAGTTCCACAAATGCAGGCTACCATAGGACTTGCAGTGCTCCGGTTTAGGTTACGCAAACAGTTTATGCAATAAATGAGCCTTAGAAATCAATTCAGCACAATGGGAGCTTATCTCCCTGTATAACTTTGTACTGGGGCAGGGTAAAGGAGGAGGGGTGCCTACCCCGGGTCTGGGTCTCCAGGTCGACAACAAAAAGGTCGACACGCCTTAGGTCGACACCAATTGGTCGGCACACATTAGTTCGACATGGAAAAAGGTCGACAGGAACAAAGTCGACATGGAAAAAGGTCGACATGAGTTTTTAATGGTTTTTTGGTGTCGTTTTCTTCGTAGAGTCACCGGGAACCCCAATTAGTGCACCGCGTCCCCTCGCATGGCTCGCTTCGCTCGACATGCTCCGGGCATGGTGCTTTTGCTTCGCTCGGCACAGATTACCGTTCCATTCGTAGTCCACGTGGATCGTTAGGTATGAAAAGGTTCCAAAAAAGAAAAAAAATTGTGAAAAACACATGTTGACCTTGTTCCTGTCGACCTTTTGTCCATGTCGACATTTTGTCCATGTCGGCCTAAGGTGTGTCGACCAATTGGCGTCGACCTAAGGTGTTTCGCCCTTTTTGTTGTCGACCTGGAGTCCGGATACCGCTTACCACACTAGTTTATCACAGGGGCAGTAGGCAATGGGGGGTGGGGTGTGTGTGTTAACAGAGGCAGAGTAGGCAGCAGAAGGGCTTAAACAGGGTGCCTTAACCCAAGCAGTAGCTTTTCCGCCTCCTTAAGACCGGCTCCATGACCTTCTGATCACCAGCTCTACCTGGAATGTAACACACTGCATCGGGCAGCTGTGACCAGGAATCATCCATCTTTCCTGGGTCCAGGTGAGTGCTGCTCCTCAGATCTCCTCTGATTCGTTCTCTCCATCCAAAGCTGGAGTCCCAATGGGTTCCTGGAGCCGGGGTTGTCCTCTTCAGTTTACCGCAGCAGGGGTCCTTCTGAGGAGTTGATGCCAGTTTGGGGATGTCCTGAGTGAGGTATCTGGTCTCTAGGTCGAAGACACTTAGGTCGACATGCATTAGGTCGACCGCTGTTGGTTGACACGCATTAGGTAGACATGGTTACTAGATCGACATGTTCTAGGTCGACATGACAAAAGGTGTAAGCTCTGTTGTCATCTCTGCTTACCGAAAGGATTGATCGTCGCCTGAACCATCACTGGAACTACAACTAGCTTTCATTGGACTTTTTCTGCCTTAAAGGATCGGACTCCCATCACTAAACCATTGCAACTCTGGTGAGGACTTCCCACTTTGAAATTCATATTACTGGTACTGCAATTACCTCCAGCGGTGGATGTGAGATTACCATTCCCGGGACTGCGCTGTCAGTGTTTAGAATTCAATTGTTGTTGATTCACTAAAGCTAAAGCCCTTGTGAATTATCAGGAACAGGCGAGATGCAGTATGCTTGATGTTTATGGTGACCAGAAGCTTCATATGTGCACAGTGTATATACCTATGATCAAAGCTTAATCTACTGTAATTTATATGAGTGATTTTAATTATTTTATTAAATGTTATTAACAGACAATCCATCTGTTCGTTAATCAGCGGTGCCTTTATTTCTTTTTCGACATGACAAAAGGTCGACATGAGTTTTTCACAATTTTTTTCATTTTTTGAACTTTTTC
Source organism: Pseudophryne corroboree (assembly GCF_028390025.1). Taxonomy (NCBI): domain Eukaryota; kingdom Metazoa; phylum Chordata; class Amphibia; order Anura; family Myobatrachidae; genus Pseudophryne; species Pseudophryne corroboree. The sequence goes on along the minus strand of NC_086452.1, from coordinate 115,946,864 downwards.
ATACTTCACGATCCATGTGGACTACAAATGGGAATGTTAACCTGTGCTGAGCACAGCGGTAGCGGAGCGAGGAACCTTGCCCGATGCATGGCGAGCGAAGCAAGCCATGTGAGGGGACACGGTGCACTTATTGGGGTTCCCGGTTACTCTACGAAGTAAGCAACACCAATTTTTTTTAAACTCATGTCGACCTTTTGTCACGTCGACCTAATGCTTGTGTCGACCAATAGTGGTTGACCAAGACACTGTCAGTCTAAGTGTGGTCAACTCTACGATCCACACCCCCTGAGCAATGCCCCTCTTCTATGTCGCCAGGGTCCTCGTCGTCTTAGGGAGACTGCCTGGGAAATCCTCCTGCTAGTCAGCAGCTCCTGGCACATCCTCTGCAGAGCCGGCCTTAGCTATAGGCAGGCTAGGCATTTGCCTAGGGCATTCAAGCATGTCTAGGGGCATCCAAGCATGTCCCTGCAGCATCTCATGCTGAGAGGGACAGTCCGCAAACTAACTGTTATTTTCCAAATGTATTCAATCAGTACTTGTTTACACTGCTGTTTACATTTGTCAAAAAAAATGCACACTGTGCCTTAAACTTCCTCCGACATACTTGAATGCCCCTGACTTGTGAGACCTCAGACAGACAGCAGAAGCCCAGTAAATGCAACTCCTGGACCTGTGACATTTTTACTGACTATATAAGGTTATTACTGGATGGCTTCTTATGATAACACATGTGTATTTTGGAAGACTGCTTCACAGAAACCTGACATCACCTATACTGCTTGTGCACATGAGGGAGGGGGACCCTGCCATCCTGTGTGTGTCCCTTATCCCTGTGCAAACCCCAGGTGTCTGCAGGGACATAACATGGGCAGTGTTCTCCCCACACTTTATTTCCTAGTCAGTCCATACCGTAAAATTCCCCTGCCATCTAGCACTGTAACGTGGTCAGTAAGTTGCGTTGTGCTATTTCTATATGAAACATCAGTGCAGCGTGACTTTTGGACACATCAGACTGGAGGGCAGAGCATTTAGCTCCCACAGTATAAAGTAAAGTGCATGCAGTTAACGGGAGTAACAGACACCAGCAAACACACTGAATAGTGAAGAGAATGGACAGTTTCTACATGTTTGATACTGATCTTTTTGTATAACCAGCAAGTGTGGCAGTATATGTGTATTATGGGCATTACTAATGTGGGGCATATGTGTAAGGTGCATTACTGTGTGGCATTATGTGTATTATGAGCATTACTAATGTGGGGCATATGTGTAAGGTTCCTTTACTGTGTGGAATTATATGTATTATGGTCATTACTGTGTGGCATTGTGCAGAGTTGAACTGGCCCACAGGGTAAACCCCCTGTGGGCCCCACTACCTGAGCGTTGCAGGTACAGATGCAGAACTAGCGGCGGAGCTAGGGGGCACCAGACAAAATTTTGCCTAGGGCATCAAATTGGCTAGGGCCGGCTCTGATCCTCTGCACTGCTAACCCACGGTTTCAGCATTCTGTCTTTTCCTCAATGCCTCCTCCTTAAGACGGCAATGACCAGGACAGTTAAGTATTGGTAGGAGGTCTCTCACGGGGACTTTGGCTCGGCTTTTCTTTGTTCTGGCATACAGCAGGTGAGTGGTCCTCAGACCCGATCCTCCTACTTCTTCCTCCGGCCCAGGAAACAGCCCCATCCAGCACTGCAGGCTCTTTTTTATGGGCTCCCAGTCACTTTGAGACCTCCTCTGCCCCTCAGCTCCTCATTCTCACTGTCTCCCATGTCCTCAGCAACAGGCTGCTCCCTGGTCACTCTGCCCTACAACCCGGGGACCCAATAAACTGTCAGGGATTTTTCCAGGTTAGGGATGTTGCTGGTCAGGAGTGACACACTTCTTAGCAGTTACGCCAAGACTCCCTGTCAGGAGCCTGGCAGGATCACCCAGAGTTGAGCCCTAACCTTACACAGGGCTATGAAGGCACATGTTACTATTCCCAATCGTACGCCACGTGGATGGTAAAGTATGAAAAAGTTGGAAAAAAAAGAAAAAAAAAAAAATAACATAAAAAGCTGTGTTGGCCATATGTGTGTTTACCATTTGTACCTGTTGACAATAAATACTGTTGACCTTTTAGATGTCGACCTAATGACCATGTTGACCTTTTCTCCATGTTGACCTAATGCATGTCGACCATTAGTGGTTGACTATTGATTGTCGACCTGATTTTGTAGACACAGTGATCACCAGATGTGAAGGTACAATGCCATTTTATTTGTTAAAATGGAAAAGACGGAAGCCACTGCTTAGTAAAAAGCACATGCCAACCTGCCTGAAGTTTGCAAAAATGCACCTGAAGGACTCTCAGACCATGGGCAATATTTACTAATATTCGTGTTTGAGTCGGTTTGTGTAGTGTTTAAACTCGTTTTGTATCGGGTGCATTTTCATGCAACTTTTTGAATCCATATACGCAAAGTTACAAAGCAGTCGACTTTATGGTTGTCGTGTTTTCCGATGTCGATGCCAGTCGTTATTTTTTTTGGCACATTTACGGCCGTCATTGTCGTTTGCGTACGTGTTTTTGTTGTATTTGCTGTTTTTTTTCCTAAGTTAAACGCGGCAGGGTTTTCTTTTTCCCGCGGCCGCATTTTCACTTTCAGTTTCGATTTTCATCCCCGTTCGTGATTTGTTGTGTTTCAGATGGTAGGAGTGTCTGTGCGCAACCATATAAATACGCCCCAAACCGTCCACACCTCGTGGGTTTAGTTAGTGGTGAGGAGGAGGGAGTTTGTGCTGTGGAGGTAGGTGAATTTGTGGTTTGGTGAGGAGTGTTGGTAGCGATTTCTGAGTGTGGTATTGTGTTTGAAAGTCGTCTTGTCATTCTTGTTGTCTTGTATTTTGTGGTTTTGTTTCATTTTTAGTCCAAGTTATTTTTCTTTATAGTCCCTTGTCAGTGTGTGTGTGTGTGTGTGTGTGTAGTGGTAGTGGAGGAGTGTGTTGTTTGTCATTTTTTTTTCTGTGTTAACTGTTTAGACACACAATTATGTGTGACTCAGAGGTGGGTGAGGTGGAGGGTGTGAGTGAGGGGGAGGAGGTTGATCAGGTGGAGGAGGTGAGTGTTAGTGAGGTTAGTGAGGTGGAGGAGGTGGGTGAGGTTGCTGCAGCAGCCTCAAGTGATAGTGACCGTCAGAGTGCTCCGCAGCCACGCACCACTACTAAGACTGGGTGGAATGTAAAGTTTAGTTTTGCTGAAAATGTGGCATTGGTGCGTGAGCTGATGAAGTATCAGAGGCAGCTATTTGGCCCTGAGTCCGCCAAGGTGCCAACACGGAGGAAGACGGTGTTGTGGGCGAAAGTTGTTGCTGCTGTCAATAGTGAGGGGGTGGTCAAGCGGACGGAGGACACGTGCCGCAAACGGTACTATGACATAAAGCGACATGTCAAGTCATGTGTAGTTTGGACTTGGTGTGTCTCTGAATTGTCCTGCAACAATGTTTTCCTTTTGGGCGTTTTTTAAAAAAAAATTGTGACTACAGTATGTTTTATATTTTTGTGATCCATGTGCAATGTTTAAAAAACAGTGGTTGTCATGTTAGAGGCTGGAGTAGTGGAAAGTGGTTTGGAAACCACTTACATGTGTAATGTCATTATTAGATAATGTAATTTTTTTTAACAAAATAACACTATTTCATTGTTAATTTTTAGCTTGTATTTGTACCGTGACACCACATTGCAGTGTCATTTTTAAAATATTGCTACATTTTGGTTTGGCTCATATAGTGGTAATGTGTGTTTGGAGTGCCACATCACAGAGCAATTTATATATTGCATCTGTAATATTTATCCTTTCAATACAAAATGAAGATGTGTGTGTTTTTGGTTGGTAATGTTTTTTTTTTTTTACTTGTGGCCTATGTCAGTGTCCTGTACATGTTTTTCTGTGTTGATTTTGCCATAGTGCATATGTCTATTGGACAATGTTTATTGTTTTATGTTTTGTTATTTTGGTTTCCGGTCCTTATGTTTTTGTTTTTTTTAAAACCAAGCATTTCTTAAAGAATAAATGTTTATAAGCATAATGGGTGGATGTATCCACAATAGCATGAATAATGTTTTTATTTTATTTTATACAGTGTTTGAAAAAAGCAGTACTACTCGTCGGCCAGTAACTCCTATCACATCTGATGATGATGACGCTGCGGAAGCAGGTAAAGTGTCCATTGTAATATAGGGTTTGTTTGTAAAGGAATGGCCATAACAAAATTGCACTTTCATTAAAAGGTCCATCAAAAGAAGTATGGAGCAGCAGAAGTGGCACTTCTGTAAGACATCACCACAAAAAACCTGTGGCCGAAAAGAAAGCAAGGTCGTATGTCCTGGGCCAACTACAGCAGGCTACCCCGCCACGAAGATTATCGTCCGTATGTTCTGTCCCCCCACTCCAAATTTTGGACACACCTCCAAGACGTCATCCACACTCCCCTCATCATGATTGTGAGTATCAAACTGAAATAAATGTAACAAATTTCAGAACGTAATCAAAATTTTTCATAACCGCATTAAGGCAAAACACATGAAAAACGTAGATACTTACCGCAGTAAGTAAAAGCTGAAATGGAATCCTAGCTATATGGCCTTGTCCACATCCAGTAAAGATATGTATGTCCACTTGAGCCATACAGTATGACATTGTGTGTAAGATGCTGCAACAAAAAAGCATGTTATTTTTATTGAAAAAAGTAAGGTTGTTTTTCCAAATTTCACATGTGTGTTTGAGGTAACATTGCAAAATACATATAAAAACATTACTATGTTTGTTTGATCAAAGCTATAAGGTAACACATTCTGGATTCCAATTTGTTTTTATGGTGGAGTATGTGTGAGCTACAATAAAACTAAAGTGTTTGCTTTCACAATTAAGTAACCAGACACATTTGCCACAAACAGGCATATGTATGTATTTAAGTTATGAGTGATGATGTTGCTAGGCAGAATAGTTGAAAGCAACAGTGAATGACATGTGTTCCATGTGTAGTGATTTGTTTACATTTCTCAAACATATGGATAGCTAACGGAGATTTTTTTAACATTTCAGCTTCTAGTCCTGGGAACAGCATCCCTCCGCAACAACAGCAACACAGTGACATGGAGGAGACAAACATCTTAGAAATGCAGCCATTAAGGCAAGGAATGAGCCCCCCAGCACCTGTGAGTACACCACCACAGCAAAGCACACCACCACCACAACACAGCCCAACAACACCAGTAACACAAGGCCCTGATCAGGTGTTTTGGTCCATTTGGGCTAGACAGCAGGCCACTAATGAAGATTGCCTGTTTAGGCAGACACAAATGTTTGCAAGCCTACCATCTCACCTCAGAAGAATATCAAGAAATCTGAGTAGACAAAATGAACAAACAACCAGAATAGGCAATACCATGGAACTCATGCGTACAGACATTACACAGGTCATGGGCACAGACTAATGGAAGAACAGCACAGACTAATGGAAGAACAGCACAAACAAAAGCAAAGTTATATGAACATTTTTCAAAACAATCAAAAGATTAATGAAACTTTATTCCGAATTGTAGACAATCAAAGTGCTGCTACACGTGAACTCAATGCCACCCTAACTAACCTGAATGAAACACTCAGATGCATGCACCAACAGCAAACAAGCAGCAGTTCTGGTACGACTACTCCAAATATCACGCCAGTCTCATCACCACCAAGACGCTCCACCAGAGCACGACAACATGACAGTGCTAAAGGCAAAGGACAGGACAAGCAGCCACCAAAAAAAAATGTGAAAAAAATACAAGTTAGACATTTGTGATAAGTAACTCAAAATAGTTAGTAAGTGTATGTTTGGCAAAAATATATAACACTTAGCTTCTTGCCAATTTTTACAACATCATTCATTATAAGTAGTACAAACAACAACATAAAATTTGTACGCACATTTATTCTTTACCATTTTTTTTGGGTATTGGAGGAGGGAAATGTTGATGGAGCCGCACATACATGTTAGCAGGAAGTAAACTGACCACTTGATTTTCTTCTAATCATTACTCTTTCTAGATTTCAATCATTCTCTTTTCCTGCAGACACAATAATTGGCAGCCAGGCAGAATGTCTTTAGCAGGAAGTAAACGGACCACTTGATTTTTTCATTACTCTTTCTAGATTCCAATCATTCTCTTTTCCTGCAGACACAATAATTGGCAGCCAGGCAGAATGTCTTTAGCAGGAAGTAAACTGACCACTTGATTTTTTTCTAATCATTACTCTTTCTAGATTCCAATCATTCTCTTTTCCTGCAGACAATCCAAATTACAATGTTATTGATAACTATTTTACCTTTCTTCTCTATACAACATTACAAGAAGAACACAATTGAGTTGCGTAAAAAGCTTTTAATATGTTGGCATTGAATTTGTTAAAAAACATTGACAAAATGAATGTCAGTATTGTTGGGACATGTTTGTGTGTGTTAAAATAAGATTTTACTTACCGGTAAATCTATTTCTCGTAGTCCGTAGAGGATGCTGGGACTCTGTAAGGACCATGGGGATAGACGGGCTCCGCAGGAGATAGGGCACTTTAAGAAAGCTTTGGATTCTGGGTGTGCACTGGCTCCTCCCTCTATGCCCCTCCTCCAGACCTCAGTTAGGGAAACTGTGCCCAGAGAAGATGGACAGTACGAGGAAGGATTTTTGTAAATCTAAGGGCGAGATCCATACCAGCCACACCAATCACACCGTATAACTTGTGATAAACTACCCAGTTAACAGTATGAACAACAACATAGCCTCGGTTCAACCGATAAACTATAACATAACCCTTATGTAAGCAATAACTATATACAAGTCTTGCAGAAGAAGTCCGCACTTGGGACGGGCGCCCAGCATCCTCTACGGACTGCGAGAAATAGATTTACCGGAAAGTAAAATCTTATTTTCTCTAACGTCCTTGAGGATGCTGGGACTCCGTAAGGACCATGGGGATTATACCAAAGCTCCCAAACGGGCGGGAGAGTGCGGATGACTTTGCAGCACCGAATTGAGCAAACAGGAGGTCCTCCTCAGCCAGGGTATCAAACTAACAGATCTTTGCAAAGGTATTTGACCCTGACCAAGTAGCAGCTCGGCACAGCTGTAGTGCCGAGACCCCTTGGGCAGCCGCCCAAGAAGAGCCCACCTTCCTAGTGGAATGGGCCTAAACCGATCTAGGTAACGGCAATCCTGCCGTAGAATGCGCCAGCTGAATAGTGTTACAGATCCAGCGAGCAATAGTCTGCTTTGAAGCAGGGCCGCCAACCTTGTTGGCTGTATACAGGACAAAGAGTGCTTCTGTTTTGCAGATCCTAGCCGTTCTGGCTACGTAAATTTTCAAAGCCCTGACCACATCAAGGGACTCGGAATTCTCCAAGTCACGCGTAGCCACAGGCACGACAATAGGTTGGTTCATATGAAAGGATGAGACCACCTGTGGCAGGAATTGAGGACGGGTCCGCAATTTCGCTCTATCCATATGGACAATCAGATAGGGCTTTTAGTGAGAAAAGCCTCCAATTCCGAAACTCGCCTAGCCGAAGCCAAGGCTAACAACATGACCACCTTCCAGGTGAAATATTTCAACACCACTGACTTAAGTGGTTCAAACCAATGTGACTTAAGGAACACCACGTTAAGGTCCCAAGGCGCCACCGGTGGTACAAAAGGAGGCTAAAAATGCAGTACTCCCTACACAAATGTTTGTACTTCAGGAAGAGAAGCCAATTCTTTTTAGAAGAAAATGGATAAGGCCGAAATTTGAACCTTTATCGATCCTAATTTCAGGCCCAAGTTCGCTCCAGTTTGAAGGAAGTGAAGCAGACGGCCCAAAAGGAATTCCTCCATAGGAGCATTCCTGGCCTCACATCAGGAAAATATTTTCGCCATATTCAGTGATAATGTTTCAATGTCACTTCCTTCCTAGCCTTAATTAGGGTAGGAATGACCTCCGGAGAAATACCCATTACCGCTAGGATCCTGCGTTGAACCGCCATGTCGTCAAACGCAGCCGCGGTAAGTCTTGGAACAGACAGGGCCCCTGCTGCAGCAGGTCCTGTCTTAGAGGAAGAGGCCATGGATTCTCTGTGAGCATTTCCTGCAGATCTGGATACTAGGTCCTCCGTGTCCAATCTGGAACAATGAGAATTGTCTCACTCCTCTTTTTCTTATTATCCTCAACACCATGGGTATGAGAGGAAGAGGAGTAAACACAGAGACCGACCGGAACACCCACGGTGTCACTAGGGCGTCCACAGCTTACTGCCTGAGGGTCTCCTGACCTGGCGCAATAACTCTGCGGCTTTGTGTTGAGGCGGGACGCCATCATGTCTATCAGTGGCAGTCTCCACCGAATTGCAATCTGTGCTAAGACTTCCTGATGAAGTCCCCACTCTCCAGGACGTAGGTCGTGTCCGCTGAGGAAGTCTGCTTCCCAGTCGTCCACTCCCGGAATGAACACTGCTGACAGTGCGCTTACATGATTCTCCGCCCAGCGAAGAATTCTGGTGGCTTCCGCCATCGCCACTCTGCTCCTTGTGCCGCCTTGGCGGTTTACATGAGCTACTGCGGTGACATTGTCTGACTGGATCAGAACCGGTTGGTCGCGAAGTAGGGTCTCCGCCTGACGTAGGGCGTTGTATATGGCCCTTAGTTCCAAGAAGTGAAGACAAGTCTCTTGACTTGACCAAAGACCTTGGACATTTTATTTTTCCCTGTGTGACTGCTCCCCAACCTCGGAGGCTCGCGTCCGTGGTCACCAGGATCCAGTCCTGAATGCCGAACCTGCGGCCCTATAGAAGGTGAGCACCCTGCAGCCACCACAGGAGAGATACCCTGGCCCTGGGGGAGAGGGTGATCAACTGATGAATCTGTAGATGTGACCCGGGCCACTTGTCCAGTAGGTCCCATTTAAAAGACCTCGCATGGAACCTGCCGAAGGGAATGATTTCCCCCGGACTCGGGTGCAGCGATGCCGACACCTGTCTTGGTTTCAATAAGTTCCTGACCAGAGTCATGAGTTCCTGGGCCTTCTCTATCTGAAGGTAAACCCCTTTCTGGTCCGTATCCAGAATCATACCCAAGAAGGGCAGACTAGTCATAGGAACCAACTGTGACTTCGGGATATTGAGAAACTAGCCGTGTTCCTGTGACACCTTCAGCGAAAGTGACACGCTGTTCAACAACTGCTCTTTTGATCTCGCCTTATAGGAGATCGTCCAAGTATGGGATAACTGTGACTCCTAGCTTGCGTAGGAGCACCATCATTTCTGCCCATTACCCTGAAATTGGTAATGACAATACTGTACCGCAATTCTCAGGTACGCCTGATGGGGTGGATAAATGGGAACATGAAGGTATGCAGCCTTTATGTCTAGATACACCATCAAATCCCCCCTTTCCAGGCTGGCCATGATCGCGCTGAGTGATTCCACCTTAAATTTTAACCTTTTCCAGTATAGGTTCAGAGGTTTTAATTTTAAATAGGTCTGGCCGAACCGTACGTATTTGGGACTACAGCCAAGGTTGAGTAATAGCCCCTTCCTTGTTGCAGGAGGAGAACCTTGAGCACCACCTGTTGGAGATACAATGTGTGAATTGTATTTAATATAACTCCCCTGCTGGGGGAGAAGCCGGTAGGTCCGATAAGGAAAACCGGCGAGGAGGCACCTTTCGAATTCCTTTGTAACCCTGAGAACAATTTTTATTGCCCCGGGATCCACCTGTGAGTGAACTCAGATGTGGCTGAAGAGTCGAAGACGTGCTCCCCCTGGGACTGACTCCCTTAGCGGAGCTCCCGCATCCTGCGGTGGATGTAGTAGAGGCCGGGGAGGACTTCTGTTGCTGGGAACTAGCTGTGCCCTGTGCCCTTACCTCTGGTAAGAAAGGACGCTCCTCATACTTTCTTGTTATTCTGCGACCGAAAGGACTGCATTTGATAATGTCATGCCTTCTTAGTCTGTGAGGGAATATAAGGCAAAAGATCAGAATTACCAGCTATAGCTGTGGAGACCAGGTCCGAGAGCCCTTCTCCACACAATTCCTCAGCCTTGTGAGGTAAACCCTCCATATGCCTCTTTTAGTCGGCATCACTTGTCCATTGCATGTTCCACAGGACAAGTCTAGCAGAAATCGACATAGCGTTGACTCTAGAACCCAGTAGACTAACGTCTCTTTGGGCATGTCTTATATATCTATATAAAAGACAACATCTTTTACATATAAATATATATATATATATATATATATATATACATACTAGGGACAATAACATGGCATCCTTATCTAGGGGTTAAACCACCGCTGATAAGGTATCTGACTACGCTGCTACAGCGCTATAAACCCATGCCGACACAATCGCCGGTCTGAGTAGTGTACCAGAATGTGTGTAAATGGACTTAAAAGTACTTTTACTGCATGCTATCTGCAGGATCCCTGAGGATAGCTGTTAAGTCAGCGCTACCTTTTTGGGTAAACGTGTCAATGCCTTGTACACCCTAGGGGAAGATTCCCATCTTATCCTGGCCCCATTAGGGAAAGGATATTCACTGAGAATTCTTTTTGGGAAGCTGCAGCTTCTTGTCTGGAGATTCCCGCTCTTTTCCTTCATGAGAGGAGGGAATTTTACCTCAGCTTTCTTCCCCTTAAACATGTGTACCCTTGTGTCAGGGACAGATGAGTCATCAGTGATATGCAAAACATTTTTTATTACAATAATCATACATTGAATACTTTTCTGCCAGTCTTGGCTGTACTTTGCATTATCGTAGTCGACACTGGAGTCAGACTCCGTGTCGATAACAGTGCCTATAATTTTGGATAGTAAGTTGTGAGACTCTGAAGGTCTCTGTGACATAGGGGCAGACATGGGTAGATTCCCTGTCTGTTCTCTAATCTTTTGTAATAAGGTCATCTTAGCACTTAATTTCACATATCCAATCAGGTGTCGGCGTTGTCGACGGAGAGACCACGCACCCACACAGATTTGCTCCATCTCTTCCTTCGGAGAGCCTTTTAGCGCAGACATGTCGACACACACGTACCGACACACTCCACACACACAGGGAATCTCTTATCTGAAGACAGGTTCCCCCCTAGGCCCTTTGGAGAGACAGAGAGAGAGAATGCCAGCACACACCCCAGCGCTATATAACCCAGGAGAAAACACAGAATGTTTACCCAGTAGCGCTGCTGTAATGTATAATCGCCAAATATGTGCCCCCCTCTACTTTAAAACCCTCTTCACGTGTGTCAAGCAGGGGAGAGTCCGGGGAGCTTCCTCTCAGCGGTGCTGTAGAGAGAAAATGGCGCTGGTGAGTGCTGAGGGAGAAGCCCCGCCCCCTCGGCGGCGGGCTTCTGTCCCGCTCAAACTTACTAAAATATGGCGGGGGCTCTTTTATATACATGTACAGTGCCCACCTGTACATGTATACATACTTTTTGCCATAGGAGAGGTGTTATATTGCTGCCCAGGGCCCCCCCCCCCCCCCCTGCGCCCTGCACCCTTACAGTGACTGGAGTATGTGAGGTGTATGGGAGCAATGACGCACAGCTGCGGTGCTGTGCATTACCTCAGTGAAGCTCTGAAGGCTTCTGCCGCCTGAGACGTCTTCTGACTTTGTTTCTTCTGGCTCTGTGAAGAGAACGGCGGCGCGGCTCTGGGGGTGGACGCCCAGTAAGAACCTGTGTTCACCCCCTCTGGAGCTAATGGTGTTCAGTAGCCGAGGAAGCAGAGCCTATCTTAGACAAGAAGGTCTGCCCCTCTCTCCTCTGTCCCTCGACGCAGGGAGCCTGTTGCCAGCAGTGCTCCCTGTAAAAATGTAGAAAAAATCCAAACAAAAATGCTTTCTAGGCAGAGAACTCAGGGAGCTCCCTGCAGTGCACCCATCTCGCTCTGGGCACAGTGTAAAACTGAGGTCTGGAGGAGGGGCATAGAGGGAGGAGCCAGTGCACACCCAGAATCCAAAGCTTTCTTAAAGTGCCCTATCTCCTGCGGAGCCCGTCTATCCCCATGGTCCTTACGGAGTCCCAGCATCCTCAAGGAGTTAGAGAAAAATTAATAAGAATGTTATTACACATGATGCAGAAACCAACAAATAAGAACTTTATAACTAAAAAACAAAGAATGTGTATAATAATGTATATATGTGGCAAACTGTGTATTTACTTACACATCATCAAGTTTACTGCATCAAACATTAGGAAATAAATTATTCCTGATTACAGTAAGTTTGTGTCTCTTAAATATGATGGAGCATCACACATAGGGACACATGTATTCCTCAAGGCTAACATATTATATGTTGAGGAGTGTTTTTTGGGAACACAGGTTCTTAAACTCGGCCCTCAGGACCCCACACAGTGCATGTTTTGCAGGTCTACTCACAGAATCACAAGTGACATCATTAGCTCCACCTGTGATCCTTTTAACATATGTCTGTGAGTAATTCATACACCTGTGCTTCTACTGGGTTACGTGAAAAACATGCACTGTGTGTTGTCCTGAGGGCCAAATTTGTGAACCTGTGCATTAGGACGTTACACACAATGATAAAGTGAAATACTAAATGGATTATGTGGGCTTGCAATAAATTAGCACTGCAAGTTTACGATCACTTATCCAGACTTAATGCATGCCACTCATAATCTGTTGTTTTGAGTTTAAAAATACACACAATACACATGCGACATTTGTTTTGCATAAAGCGAGGGTATGTTTGTATGTGTCAAGGAGACAGACACATTCTGAGTAATGGTTTTGCCAATAAAAATGGCAAAACATCTATTTATGATTACACAACAAATGAAATAAGCAAACCAAACTTACCTTAGAAATAGCGAGTGATGAGCTCTTGCCTAACCTGCCTCCCTACATCTGTACTCCAAGTATCACCAGATGTCTCTAATTCCTCTGCTTGCTGGCTGCTTTCTTCCTCCTCCTCCTCCTCCTCAACATGTGGCAGATGTTGTTGCAAACACATGTTATGAAGAAAGCAGCAGCAGAACACAATTTGAGTCACCTTGGAGGGACTATACAACAAAAGGCCACCAGACTTATCCAGACACCGAAACCTAGATTTCAGCACACCAAAACATCTTTCTATCACATTCCGCGTGGACTTATGTGCATGATTGTAATTGTGTTCAGCAGGGGTATCAGGTCGGGACAATGGAGTTAGAAGCCAAGAGAAACAGCCATATCCTCCATCACCTAAAAGACAGATATAGTAACGTGATTCATGTTAAGATACAGCAACACATAAGTAACACACTGTGGGGCAGATGTATTAACCTGTACAAGGCATAACGAAGTGATAAACCAGTGATATGTGCAAGGTAATAAAGGCAGCAGACAATCTGTTCCTAAATGTTCATTTACATATTGGAGCTGATTGGCTGGTGCCTTTATCACCTTGCACAGATCACTGGTTTCTCACTTCCTTATGCCTTCTACAGGTTAATACATCTGCCCCTGTATTTGGACAAAGTATACGCAGGCCTACACATATCAAATTACATACCCAGCAGCCATCCATCTGGCATTTGTCCGTCCTCAAACTTATCAAAGAGGGATGACTGACTGAGGATGAAGGAGTCATGGCAGCCCCCAGGGTAACCAGCAACAACACTCATTATTTTGAAATTTGCATCACAAACCACCTGCACATTTGTGGAGTGTTCGAAATGGTGATTAGTATATATGTGTTGCCTGCCCCTAGGTGGTCTCAGCTGAATGTGTGTGCAATCTATGGCTCCAAGCACATTGGGCATGCCAGCCAGCTCATAGAAATCTACCCTGACGGCATGCCACTGAGACTCCTGGGTAGGGAAGCAGATTGAGGCCTCGATGTGGGGCTGCAAAACAGCCAACACCTGTGTGTATATTTTAAAGAACAATAAACATGAGATTTTAGGACAGAACTGGCCACCGAGAAATTAAAACAAACAAAAAACAGAAGAGGTAGTTAGGTATACAGTACATCACCTGTGTTAAGATTCAGGAAAATGAGGGAAGTGAGATTCCTATGACATCCCCAGACACAGCCTGAAAGCTGCCAGTAGCCAGAAAGTGCAACACAGCCAGGAGTTTGTGCAGGCCTGAGACAGAGCGAGAGCGTGCTGTCTCAGGGTCTAGGCCCAGTTTGACAAGGTCATACAGACGGAAAATGTTGTTACGATTTAGATGGAACATCTGTATGACCTTATCATCGGACAATGCGTTCAAGTTTAAACGCCCCCTAAAAAAACGAGGCCTGCGCAGCCTCCGCGGAACCTGTACAACCTGCTGACCATGGGGGTCATTCCGAGTTGTTCGCTCGTTATTTTTTTCTCGCAACGGAGCGATTAGTCGCTACTGCGCATGCGCAATGTCCGCAGTGTGACTGCGCCAAGTAAATTTGCTATGCAGTTAGGAATTTTACTCACGGCATTACGAGGTTTTTTCTTCGTTCTGGTGATCGTAATGTGATTGACAGGAAGTGGGTGTTTCTGGGCGGAAACTGGACGTTTTATGGGTGCGTGCGAAAAAACGCTACCGTTTCTGGGAAAAACGCGGGAGTGGCTGGAGAAACGGAGGAGTGTCTGGGCGAACGCTGGGTGTGTTTGTGACGTCAAACCAGGAACGACAAGCACTGAACTGATCGCACTGGCAGAGTAAGTCTCGAGCTACTCAGAAACTGCACAGAGTAGTCTTTTCGCAATATTGCGAATCTTTCGTTCGCAATTTTGATAAGCTAAGATTCACTCCCAGTAGGCGGCGGCTTAGCGTGTGCAAAGCTGCTAAAAGCAGCTTGAGAGCGAACAACTCGGAATGATCCCCCATGTTCAGTTTCTTGGCCCTGGGTACTTACAGGCTGATGTCTGAGTCTGAGGAATCCCACAGCACACAAAAGATCACTGGCCCAGAGTCCTGCTGCCATTTCTGAGTGTAGGTGTATTGAAATGGGCCTAACATCCTTTTATAGGCATCCTAATTCAGGTGTGATTGATTTTTGAGTTGCAACACATGTAAACACGATTGAAAAAAGCAGGTCTATTTTTTTGCTGCTTTTTTTACCGATTCGCAAAAAAATACGACCGCAATTGAGCACTCAGAAACTAACACCCAAATACGAATGAATAGTGAATTCCCGTATTGTATGAAATAACAGCCGCGTTTGACCGATGGTCTATTCATTCGTATTTCGGAACTTTGCAAATCAAACCATTACGAATAGTCCAAACACTGCCGAGATTGGTGCTTAGTGAATTCCCGGATTGGGACTTAGAAAAAAAAACACAAAACGGACAAACTCGAATTCTTAGTAAATATTGGCCCATGAGAAACAAAATTCTCTGGTCTGTTGAGACAAAGATTGAACTCTTTGGCTTGAATGCCAGTTGTCATGTTTGGAGGAAACCATGCACCGCTCATCACCAGGCCAATACCATCCCTATAGTGAAGCATGGTGGTGGCAGCATCATGCTGTGGGGATGTTCTTCAGCGGCAGGATCTGGGAGACTAGTCAGGATAGAGGGAAAGATGAATGCGGCAATGTACAGAGACATCCTGGATGAAAATCTGCTCCAGAGCTCTCTTGACCTAAGACTGGGGCGACGGTTCATCTTTCAGCAAGACCACAACCCTAAGCACACAGCCAAGATATCAAAGGAGTGGCTTCAGGACAACTCTGTGAATGTCCTTGAGTGGCCCAGCCAGAGGCCAGACTTGAATCCGATTGAACATCTCTGGAGAGATCTGAAAATGGCTGTGCACCGACGCTTCCCATCCAACCTGATGGAGCTTGAGAGGTGCTGCATAGAGGCATGGGCTAAACTGCCCAAAGATAAGTGTGCCAAGCTTGTGGCATCATATTCAAAAAGACTTGAGGCTGTAATTGCTGCCAAAGGTGCATCAACAAAGTATTCAGCAAAGGCTGTGAATACTTATGTACATGTGATTTCTTAGTTTTTTATTTATAATAACTTTGCAAAAATCTCAAAAACACCTTTTTCACATTGTCATTATATATATACAGTAAAATGGGCTGTCTTTTTATGTTATGGGGCACTATATATTTATGCATATAAATATAAATATATAACACACACACACACACACACACACACACACACACACACACACACACACACACACACACACACACACACACACACACACACACCCACCCACCCACCCCCATGGGGGTTATTCAGTTATACACAGGGAAAGGCTATTCAATTTTTTCCCGTGCCCAAAAATCGGGATTCACTCATGGAATACCACTGATTCTGCGTAAAACTGCAAAATCTGTTTTTTTCTCGCTCACAACACGATTTTGTTTTTGATTTTTTACGAGGACTTGCGAGTTTCAGCTAGTCCCCATGGACTCAGGCGCGGTGAAACCCCACTAATTTAATAAGTCTGGCAGAGCAATTAGCGCATTCTTCCCCATGTCTGTTTTACCTTTTTTAAGGAGAGGGGGGACCAAGCTGCAACTTACCTCCAGGCGACTGGAATGAACTTACGCCCCTGGTTCAGTGGCGTAACTACTGCCCCCGCAGTCCTCGCGGTGGCTTGGGGGCGAGGGGCTGCGGGGGCGCCACTGATTTAGTGCAGACTGACATGCGGACGAGCGTCCGCATGTCAGTCTGCGGTCTCGTTCTCTCCCCTGCTGTTAGGAGGGACACGGAGGGCACAGCGCACGCCTCCCTGTGTCCCTCCTGGGTCTCCGGCGGCCGCGGGTCTCATAAAGGAAGTGCCGTTCGTGAGCACTTCCTTTATTACAGTGACCCGAGGCTGCCGGAGACCCAGGAGGGACACAGGAGAGGCGCGCACTGTGCCCTCCGTGTCCCTCCTAACAGCAGGGGAGCGGGGGAGCGGCGGCGGAGGAAGCGGGGGGGGGGGGGGGGGGGGCGCACTGAGGGGGCATATCTGGCACTGGGGGCAAATTTGGCAAGGAGGGGGGGGTGTTAATATCTGGCACTGGGGACATATATGGCACTGGGGGGAATATCTGGCACTGGGGACATATGTGGCAGGGGGGGGAATATCTGGCACTGGGGCATATGTGGCACTGGGGGCATATATGGCACTGGGGGGGAATATCTGGCACTGGGGGCAAATTTGGCAGGGGGGGGTTAATATCTGGCACTGGGTGGAATATCTGGCACTGGGGACATATGTGGCAGGGGGTGGGGGAATATCTGGCACTGGGGCATATGTGGCACTGGGGGGGAATATCTGGCACTGGGGGCATATATGGCACTGGGGGGGGATATGTGGCACTGGGGGGGGGAATATCTGGCACTGGGGGCATATGTGGCACTGGGGGGGAATATCTGGCACTGGGGCCATATATAGCACTGGGGGGGGATATCTGGCACTGGGGGCATATGTGGCACTGTGGGGGAATATCTGGCACTGGGGGCATATGTGGCACTGGGGGGGTATATGTGTACCTGGCACATGGGGGCGGGGGCTATATTTGACACTGGGGGCATGTGAGTACCTGGCACAGTGGGGGAATATCTGGCACTGGGGACATATGTGGCACTGGGAGCACAGCCCTAGCAACAAGGACTACCTCCTGGCAACGAGCATGACACCCAGTGCATGAAACCCCTGGCAACGAGCATGACACCCAGTGCATGAAACCCCTGGCAACGAGCATGACACCCAGTGCATGAAACCCCTGGCAACGAGCATGACACCCTGAGCATGAAAACCCCTGGCACCGTGCATGGAACCAAGAGCATGAAACCCCTGGCAACGAGCATGACACCCAGTGCATGAAACCCCTGACAACGAGCAGTTAATTGAAAAGTAATTAGAAGCCTTACTGTAGGACTTAATGTGTAATGGGCATTACGGTGTGTGGCATAATGTATCACGGACATTGCGGTGTGTGTCATAATGTGTCACAGGCATTACGGTGTATGGTATACTATATCGCGGGCATTGTGATATGTGGTATAATGTCTCAGGGTCATTGCAGTGTGTGGCATAATGTATCACGGACATTGCGGTGTGTGTCATAATGTGTCAGGCATTACGGTGTGTGGTATACTATATCACGGGCATTGTGGTATGTGGTATAATGTCTCAGGGTCATTGCAGTGTGGTATAATATATAACGGGCATTGCGGTGTGTGGCATAGGGTATAACGGGCATTGCGATATGTGTCACAGGCATTACGGTGTATGGTATACTATATCACGGGCATTGTGGTATAATGTCTCAAGGTCATTGCAGTGTGTGGCATAATGTGTCACAGGCATTGTATGTGCTATAATGTATCGGGCATTGCAGTGTGTGGTATAATGTATCACGGACATTGCAGTGTGTGTCATAATGTGTCACAGACATTGTATGTGCTATAATGTATCAGGGGCAGTGCAGTGTGTAGCATAATGTATAACGGGCATTGCGATTCCTGCCATAATGTGTCGCAGGCATTATAGTGTGTGGCATAATGTGTCGGGGGCATTATGGTGTGTGCATATTGTGTCATGTGCATTATTGTGTGCGGCATAATGTCTAAGGGCCCTTGCAGTATGTGGAATAATGTATACTGGGCATTACTATAAGGAGGAAAAATGACAAATAATGTAAGGGGCATGAATCAGGATTATTTTTCTTTCCTGTGGTGGCTAACGTCTGGGCGTGCAGGTTGCAAAACGGTGGTATAAGGTAGTCTTTTCCTGCAATGCCACGCCCATTCCAACGAAGCCACGCCCATCCCAAAGAAGCCACGCCCCCTTTTTGCAGCGCGCGCCGGAGGCGCGCGCATATTTACCCCTTTATTGCTCCCAATTATGGGGGTGGGGGGGGGGGGGCGCCGATGAATTTTTTGGCTTGGGGGAGATAAATTTCTAGTTACGCCACTGCCCTGGTTACCACTTCTTCTAATAATATTCATTCTACACAATGCACATTGATTAACATTAAATATGTCAAGCTTCAATAGTTTCTGTGAAACTAGGGCTTTCATAAGGTTTGTAACTAAAAACCAAGACACCCATGTGCTATGCAGATTTCACAGTCCATAAAATCTGAATTTCCTGAATAAGGTAAAAAATGAAATAAATCAGTTGCAGAAATGTATGCCTTTATTTGTGTTATCTGGAATTGTCAGAGGCATTATCAGTTGATATTTGATATGGTGAAATATTAATAATGGGATAAATGCATTAGAATTAAATTCTATAAAATGATGGGAATTGTGTTATTCAAATTGCCTTAAAATCAGGATTGCATATTCCATGTTAAGATGCCCTGGCTCAGCAGCAAAGTGTCCTTGGAAATTTTTGTTGGTGAATATGACCCACCTGTTCTACAGGGAAAAACCTTTTTCTTCACTGAGTTGGAAATAACTTTACCATGGGCCTAATTCAGACCTTATCGGTGCTGTGCGTTTTCGCACAGCAGCCGATCAGTTCTGAAATGCGCATGTGCCGGCACCGCAATGCACCGGCGCATGCCAGACAGCCGACAGCCATCTCAGCGACGAGTAGCTCCCTAACAATGCGCAGGAGCTGCTCTGGTAGGAAGCTACTCCATACTTGCCTACGCTCTCTCATTCTGCAGGAGACTCCCTGAAATAGAAGCAATCTCCCTGACTCCCTGAATAGTCCAGCAATCTCCCTGATTGCACCTTAACCCCATTGTGCAGCTGTTACATTCTTGGGAGGAGGGGGGGGAATAAATCACAGATACATACACTCAGATGGGAACATCAGTGCCGTTTCCCTGCATTGGTTATAAGACATAATGATCCCAACGGTGACATGCATTTTAAATAAAGTTTCTCATGGCCACTTACAGTATATGGAACCTATTGTAAGGCACAATACATGAACAAATACTGCAAAATATAAGAGTCTTTTCTTCAACCAGTAGATCTTACCAACTTTGGGGCTCATTTACATTTGGATGTAAGTCATTTTTATGACACACCTCTCACAGTGCCAGATTAAGGTCCACATGGGCCTGGAGCTGAAATTTATGAAGGGCCTATTGTGTGGCAGGCGCTGTGGTGAGAGTGGTCTAAATAGGGGATGTGGCCTGTGCCATGGGTGTGGCTTCTCCATGGAGGTCATAACTAGTGCCTACCTTCAACCACTTAATAGAGGAACAGAGCAACTGACCCATACATACACATACATACAGTGGTCGTTAAAGTGTGGATTTTGAAGTGCGTGTATGGGAAATGAAACAGGAGTATTGTTGCGTGCGCCAAAAAAGGGGGCATGGCCACTGAAAAGATGTGTGTCCTTAAAAGTATATGCATTAGTGTGCCCCCTCCCCTCCTGTTTTGTATGAGCATCATTGTGTCCCCTCCTCTCCTTGCCTGTATATGTATTAGTGTGGGTAGAATCAATATACCCATCGCCTTAAGGACCCGGATGTGATATCAGATGAGGGCGGAGGTTGCCTTATGCCATTAAAGCATTTTTATTTTTTCCAATCTGGATTTGTTATAAGTTATTTTCTGTTCTTGTTTGGCTTAATTGTACCCTCGCGGCCTTGCTTCGCTTGCCATACTTCGTGCCCGAAGTCTCACTTTGCTCGCCACAGGTTACTGTTCCCAATAGATGGTGACAATGACCCAGTGCATTATAGGAAAGGTCCTCTCGGCAAAGGGGATCTAGGCGCTACCTATTAGTGTGTGCCCCCCTCCCCTCCTCTCTTAGCCTGTATGTGTGTCAGTGCTCCCCCTCACGTCCTAGTCTGTATAAGTGTCAGTTTGCATGCGTCAGTGTGCCTTCCTCCCCGCCTAGTCTGTATATGTATTAGTTTGCCCTCCAACCCCTCTTACTGTGTGTATGTTTTAGTGTGCCCCCCTCCTAGTCTATATTTTGTATTAGTGTGTCCCCTACTTGTCTGTATATATGTCAGTGTGCCCCCTCCCTCCCCTCCTAGTCTGTTTATGGGGAGGCAGTCAATTGACCGCCAGTCGGGATCCCAGCATTCAAGATACCGACGCTCAAATACCGACGGTCAGAGTTACGACCTTCGGGTGGATTCTCCACTTGGGTCACACATCACACAGCAGGTCTACAAACTGACAACACATGAACATTACACAGCAGGGCTACACGCCGACCTCACACCTACATTACACAGCAGGGCTACACGCCGACCTCACACCTACATTACACAGCAGGGCTACACGCCGACCTCACACCTACGTTTAACAGCAGGGCTACACGCTGACATCACACCTACATTACACAGCAGGGCTACACGCCGACATCACACCTACGTTACACAGCAGGGCTACACACCAACCTCACACCTACGTTACACAGCAGGGCTACACACCAACCTCACACCTACGTTACACAGCAGGGCTACACGCTGACATCACACCTACGTTACACAGCAGGGCTACACGCTGACATCACACCTACATTACACAGCAGGGCTACATGCCGACCTCACACCTACATTACACAGCAGGGCTACACGCCGACATCACACCTACGTTACACAGCA
Organism: Pseudophryne corroboree; assembly: GCF_028390025.1. NCBI lineage: Eukaryota > Metazoa > Chordata > Amphibia > Anura > Myobatrachidae > Pseudophryne > Pseudophryne corroboree. The sequence continues at coordinate 115,925,339 of NC_086452.1, read as the reverse complement.
GGGCTACACGCCGACCTCACACCTACATTACACAGCAGGGCTACACGCCGACCTCACACCTACATTACACAGCAGGGCTACACGCCGACCTCACACCTACGTTTAACAGCAGGGCTACACGCTGACATCACACCTACATTACACAGCAGGGCTACATGCCGACCTCACACCTACATTACACAGCAGGGCTACACGCCGACCTCACACCTACGTTACACAGCAGGGCTACACGCCGACCTCACACCTACATTACACAGCAGGGCTACACGCCGACCTCACACCTACATTACACAGCAGGGCTACACGCCGACCTCACACCTACGTTTAACAGCAGGGCTACACGCTGACATCACACCTACATTACACAGCAGGGCTACATGCCGACCTCACACCTACATTACACAGCAGGGCTACACGCCGACATCACACCTACGTTACACAGCAGGGCTACACACCAACCTCACACCTACGTTACACAGCAGGGCTACACACCAACCTCACACCTACGTTACACAGCAGGGCTACACGCTGACATCACACCTACGTTACACAGCAGGGCTACACGCTGACATCACACCTACGTTACACAGCAGGGCTACACGCTGACATCACACCTACGTTACACAGCAGGCTACACGCTGACATCACACCTACGTTACACAGCAGGGCTACACGCTGACATCACACCTACGTTACACAGCAGGCTACACGCTGACATCACACCTACGTTACACAGCAGAGCATAATACTGACATCACACCTACGTTACACAGCAGGGCTACACGCTGACATCACACCTACGTTACACAGCAGGGCTACACGCTGACATCACACCTACGTTACACAGCAGGGCTACACGCTGACATCACACCTACGTTACACAGCAGGGCTACACGCTGACATCACACCTACGTTACACAGCAGGGCTACACGCTGACATCACACCTACGTTACACAGCAGAGCATAATACTGACATCACACCTACGTTACACAGCAGGGCTACACGCTGACATCACACCTACGTTACACAGCAGGGCTACACGCTGACATCACACCTACGTTACACAGCAGGGCTACACGCTGACATCACACCTACGTTACACAGCAGGGCTACACGCTGACATCACACCTACGTTACACAGCAGGGCTATACGCTGACATCACACCTACGTTACACAGCAGGGCTACACGCTGACATCACACCTACGTTACACAGCAGAGCATAATACTGACATCACACCTACGTTACACAGCAGGGCTACACACCAACCTCACACCTACGTTACACAGCAGGGCTACACACCAACCTCACACCTACGTTACACAGCAGGGCTACACGCTGACATCACACCTACGTTACACAGCAGGGCTACACGCCGACATCACACCTACGTTACACAGCAGGGCTACACACCAACCTCACACCTACGTTACACAGCAGGGCTACACGCTGACATCACACCTACGTTACACAGCAGGGCTACACGCTGACATCACACCTACGTTACACAGCAGGGCTACACGCTGACATCACACCTACATTACACAGCAGGGCTACACGCTGACATCACACCTACGTTACACAGCAGGGCTACACGCTGACATCGCACCTACGTTACACAGCAGGGCTACACGCTGACATTACTGAACGAGATAATGTTCATATCTTTGAGCGTGGAGGCACCAGCGATGAACGATGCGCGGCCCCGCGCTCATTCATTGCTCGTGCTCCGTCGGCTGTGCATGCAGGCCAATATGGACGATCCTGTCCATATTTGCCTGTACTTGCCTGTACTCGAAGGGAGTGAAGAAACTTCACTCCACCCGTCACTGCCCCCCGCCACCGGGTCGCCCGTCTGCCGTATCGGCGGTTGGGCAGCTCGGCGGCGGATCGCCATGTCTGTAGGGCCCTCTACACAGCAGGGCTACACGCCGACATCGCACCTACATAATTATACACATGCAGTATATGTTACATACATACAAATGAGACAGACATTAATCCAGCTTTGGTGGGTAACTACTACTTTAAAGTTTAAACTTTAATGTTCTTACATTGTTTTGAAGTGGATGGGGATGGTGAATGGTGGTGGGTGGGGGGAGTTGGAGCTGTGAGGGGATAGAGTAAGCAAGAGAGGGGAATCTGTGTGGGATACTGGGGGTGCTGCAGATGGGGAAGGGGGGGTTGGAGCTGTGAGGGGACAAAGAGTGAGCTTAAGGAAAAAAGCTACTCACTGACATGGGAGCAACTTGTAATAGGGGCAGTAATACAGATTTTCTCATGGGTACCCCTAATATATATATATATATATATATATATAATAAGAATTTACTTACCGATAATTCTATTTCTCATAGTCCGTAGTGGATGCTGGGGACTCCGAAAGGACCATGGGGAATAGCGGCTCCGCAGGAGACTGGGCACAAAGTAAAAGCTTTAGGACTAGCTGGTGTGCACTGGCTCCTCCCCCTATGACCCTCCTCCAAGCCTCAGTTAGGATACTGTGCCCGGACGAGCGTACACAATAAGGAAGGATTTTGAATCCCGGGTAAGACTCATTACCAGCCACACCAATCACACCGTACAACTTGTGATCTGAACCCAGTTAACAGCATGATAACAGAAGGAGCCTCTGAAAAGATGGCTCACAACAACAATAACCCGATTTTTGTAACAATAACTATGTACAAGTAATGCAGACAATACGCACTTGGGATGGGCGCCCAGCATCCACTACGGACTATGAGAAATAGAATTATCGGTAAGTAAATTCTTATTTTCTCTAACGTCCCAGTGGATGCTGGGGACTCCGAAAGGACCATGGGGATTATACCAAAGCTCCCAAACGGGCGGGAGAGTGCGGATGACTCTGCAGCACCGATTGAGAGAACTCCAGGTCCTCCTCAGCCAGGGTATCAAATTTGTAGAATTTAGCAAACGTGTTTGCCCCTGACCAAGTAGCTGCTCGGCAAAGTTGTAAAGCCGAGACCCCTCGGGCAGCCGCCCAAGATGAGCCCACTTTCCGTGTGGAATGGGCTTTTACAGATTTTGGCTGTGGCAGGCCTGCCACAGAATGTGCAAGCTGAATTGTACTGCAAATCCAACGAGCAATCGTCTGCTTAGAAGCAGGAGCACCCAGCTTGTTGGGTGCATACAGGATAAACAGCGAGTCAGATTTTCTGACTCCAGCCGTCCTGGAAACATATATTTTCAGGGCCCTGACTACGTCCAGCAACTTGGAATCCTCCAAGTCCCTAGTAGCCGCAGGCACCACAATAGGTTGGTTTAAGTGAAATGCTGAAAACACCTTAGGGAGAAATTGAGGACGAGTCCTCAATTCCGCCCTGTCCGAATGGAAAATCAGATAAGGGCTTTTACAGGATAAAGCCGCCAATTCTGACACGCGCCTGGCCCAGGCCAGGGCCAACAGCATGACCACTTTCCATGTGAGATATTTTAACTCCACAGATTTAAGTGGTTCAAACCAATGTGACTTTTGGAATCCAAAAAAAAAACTACATTGAGATCCCAAGTGCCACTGGAGGCACAAAAGGAGGCTGTATATGCAGTACCCCTTTTACAAACGTCTGAACTTCAGGGACTGAAGCTAGTTCTTTTTGGAAGAAAATTGACAGGGCCGAAATTTGAACCTTAATGGACCCCAATTTCAGGCCCATAGACACTCCTGTTTGCAGGAAATGTAGGAATCGACCCAGTCGAATTTCCACCGTCGGGCCTTACTGGCCTCGCACCACGCAACATATTTTCGCCAATTGCGGTGATAATGTTTTTGCGGTTACATCCTTCCTGGCTTTGATCAGGATAGGGATGACTTCATCCGGAATGCCCTTTTTCCTTCAGGATCCGGCGTTCAACCGCCATGCCGTCAAACGCAGCCGCGGTAAGTCTTGGAACAGACAGGGTCCTTGCTGGAGCAGGTCCCTTCTTAGAGGTAGAGGCCACGGATCCTCCGTGAGCATCTCTTGAAGTTCCGGTTACCAAGTCCTTCTTGGCCAATCCGGAGCCACGAATATAGTGCTTACTCCTCACCATCTTATCAATCTCAGTACCTTGGGTATGAGAGGCAGAGGAGGAAACACATACCCTGACTGGTACACCCACGGTGTTACCAGAGCGTCTACAGCTATTGCCTGAGGGTCCCTGGACCTGGCGCAATACCTGTCGAGTTTTTCCCAACGGTTTATAATCCTGTGGAAGACTTCTGGGTGAAGTCCCCACTCTCCCCGGGTGGAGGTCGTGCTGAGGAAGTCTGCTTCCCAGTTGTCCACTCCCGGAATGAATACTGCTGACAGTGCTATCCCATGATTTTCCGCCCAGCGAAGAATCCTTGCAGCTTCTGTCATTGCCCTTCTGCTTCTTGTGCCACCCTGTCTGTTTACGTGGGTGACTGCCGTGATGTTGTCCGACTGGATCAACACCGGCTGTCCTTGAAGCAAAGGTCTTGCTAAGCTTAGAGCATTGTAAATGTCCCTTAGCTTCAGGATATTTATGTGAAGTGATGTCTCCAGGCTTGACCATAAGTCCTGGATATTCCTTCCCTGTGTGACTGCTCCCCAGCCTCGCAGGCTGGCATCCGTGGTTACCAGGACCCAGTCCTGAATGCCGAATCTGCGGCCCTCTAGAAGATGAGCACTCTGCAACCACCACAGGAGGGACACCCTTGTCCTTGGTGACAGGGTTATCCGCTGATGCATCTGAAGATGCGACCCGGACCATTTGTCCAGCAGGTCCCACTGGAAAGTTCTTGCGTGGAATCTGCCAAATGGGATTGCTTCGTAGGAAGCCCCCATTTTACCCAGAACCCTTGTGCATTGATGCACTGAGACTTGGCTCGGTTTGAGGAGGTTCCTGACTAGCTCGGATAACTCCCTGGCTTTCTCCTCCGGGAGAAACACCTTTTTCTGGACTGTGTCCAGGATCATCCCTAGGAACAGAAGACACGTCGACGGAACCAGCTGCGATTTTGGAATATTGAGAATCCAATCGTGCTGCCGCAACACTATCTGAGATAGTGCTACACCGACCTCCAACTGTTCCCTGGATCTTACCCTTATCAGGGAATCGTCCAAGTAAGGGATAACTAAAATTCCCTTCCTTCGAAGGAACATCATCATTTCGGCCATTACCTTGGTAAAGACCCGGGGTGCCGTGGACCATCCCTACGGCAGCGTCTGAACTGATAGTGACAGTTCTGTACCATAAACCTGAGGTACCCTTGGTGAGAAGGGTAAATTTTGACATGAAGGTAAGCATCCTTGATGTCCCGAGACATCATGTAGTCCCCTTCTTCCAGGTTCGCAATCACTGCTCTGAGTGACTCAATCTTGAATTTGAACCTCTGTATGTAAGTGTTCAAAGATTTTAGATTTTAGAATCGGTCTCACCGAGCCGTCTGGCTTCGGTACCACAATAGTGTGGAATAATACCCCGTTCCCTGTTGCAGGAGGGGTACCTTGATTATCACCTGCTGGGAATACAGCTTGTGAATGGCTTCCAAAACTGCCTCCCTGTCAGAGGGAGACGTCGGTAAAGTCGACTTTTGGAAACGGCGAGGGGGAGACGTCTCGAATTCCAATATGTACCCCTGAGATATTACCTGAAGGATCCAGGGGTCTACTTGCGAGTGAGCCCACTGCGCACTGAAATTCATTGAGAACGGGCCCCCACCGTGCCTGAGCTTGTAAAGCCCTAGCGTCATACTGAGGGCTTGGCAGAGGCTGGAAAGGGTTTCTGTTCCTGGGAACTGGCTGATCTCTGCAGCCTTTTTCCTCTCCCTCTGTCACGAGGAGAAAAGAGGAACCTTTTGTCCGCTTGCCAACAAAGGACTGCGCCTGATAATACGGCGTCTTATTTTGAGAGGCGACCTGGGGTACAAACGTGGATTTCCCAGCTGTTGCCGTGGCCACCAGGTCTAAAAGACCGACCCCAAATGTCCCCTTTCAAAGGCAATACTTCCAAATGACGTTTGGAATCCGCATCACCTGACCATTTTACTGGTAGAATTGGACAACGCACTTATACTTGATGCCAGTCGGCAATTATTCCGCTGTGCATCATGCATATATAGAAATGCATCTTTTAAATGCTCTATAGGCAATAATATACTATCCTTATCTAGGATATCAATATTTCCAGTCAGGGAATCCGACCATGCCAACCCAGCACTGCACCTCCAGGCTGAGGCGATAGCTGGTCGCAGTATAACACCAGTATGTGTGTAAATACCTTTTTTTTGGATACCCTCCTGCTTTCTATCAGCAGGATCCTTAAGGGCGGCCATCTCATGAGAAGGTAGAGCCCTTGTTCTTACAAGCGTGTGAGCGCCTTATCCCCCCTAGGGGGTGTTTCCCAATGCATCCTAACCTCTGGCGGGAAAGGGTATGCAGCCAATACTTTTTAAGAAATTATTAATTGTTATCGGGGGGAAACCCACGCATCATCACACATTTTATTTCTCAGATTCAGGAAAACTACAGGTAGTTTTTCCCTCACCGAACATAATACCCCTTTTTTTGGTGGTACTCGTATTATCAGAAATGTATAAAACATTTTCCATTGTCTCAATCATGTAACGTGTGGCCCTACTGGAAATCACGGTTGTCTCTTCACCGTCGACACAGGAGTCAGTATCCGTGTCGGCGTCTGTATCTGCCATCTGCCTGACGGCCTATGAGACGTCTGGACAGGCACAAGCTGAGTAGCCGGCTGTCTCATGTCAACCACTGTTTTTTTATATAGAGCTGACACTGTCACGTAATTTTCAACAGTACATCCACTCAGGTGTCGACCCCCTAGGGGGTGACATCACTGTTACAGACACTCTGCTCCGCCTCCACATCATTTTCCTCCTCATACATGTCGACACACACGTACCGACACCCAGCACACACACAGGGAATGCTCTGATAGAGGACAGGACCCACTTAGCCCTTTGGGGAGACAGAGGGAGAGTTTGCCAGCACACACCAGAGCGCTATATATGTATAGGGACAACCTTACAATAAGTGTCTATCCCTTATAGCTGCTTATATCTGTTATTTTGCCAAATAAGTGCCCCCCTCTCTTTTTTACCCTGTTTCTGTAGTTGCAGGATGCAGGGGAGATTCTGGGAGCCTTCCTACCAGCGGAGCTGTGTGGGAAAAATGGCGCTGTGTGCTGAGGAGATAGGCCCCGCCCCCTTCACGGCGGGCTCTTCTCCCGCTTTTTACTGGAAAACTGGCAGGGGTTAAATACATCCATATAGCCCAGGAGCTATATGTGATGTATTTTTCGCCAACTAAGGTAAATTCATTGCTTCCCAGGACGCCCCCCCCCAGCGTCCTGCACCCTCAGTGACCGGAGTGTGAAGTGTGCTGAGAGCAATGGCGCACAGCTGCAGTGCTGTGCGCTACCTTATGAAGACAGGAAAGTCTTCTGCCGCCGATTTATGGACCTCTTCTTGCTTCAGCATCTGTAAGGGGGCCGGCGGCGCGGCTCCGGGACCCATCCATGGCTGGGCCTGTGTGATCGTCCCTCTGGAGCTAATGTCCAGTAGCCTAAGAAACCCAATCCACTCTGCACGCAGGTGAGTTCGTTTCTCTCCCCTAAGTCCCTCGATGCAGTGAGCCTGTTGCCAGCAGGTCTCACTGAAAATAAAAAACCTATTTAAACTTTTACTCTAAGCAGCTCAGGAGAGCCACCTAGATTGCACCCTTCTCGTTCGGGCACAAAATCTAACTGAGGCTTGGAGGAGGGTCATAGGGGGAGGAGCCAGTGCACACCAGCTAGTCCTAAAGCTTTTACTTTGTGCCCAGTCTCCTGCGGAGCAGCTATTCCCCATGGTCCTTTCGGAGTCCCCAGCATCCACTAGGACGTTAGAGAAATATATATATCCATGCATACACACCTACATACCCACACCCACCTCCCCACTCACCAAGCAGGGGTGATCAGCTGTGTACAGGATAAGGCACCATTCTATTAGGCTCCGCCCCCAAAATGCCGCGATTCGCGGGACTTCCAACCTGTTGGATGATTGGTCCACTTTAGTTCTGGTTCCTGTCAATGACTGTGGTGCTGGGCTGGTAGCTCTGAGTGGATGCCGGAGACTGGTCACCAGTGGTGACTAGAGGAGATCGCACAGAAACCCCTCCAAACTGCAGGGCAGGAATCTGACAGGTGCCGGAGGGCTGCTAAAAGCATGGTGAGGAAGGGGTCTGGGGGCCACCCACGTGCAGTGGGAATCCGGGAGAAACACTTCAGTTTGCGGTGCACTCTGGCAAAATACAGGGGGCCTCCAGGCAAGTCTAAATGGGCTTACTATTGGTCAGAGGTCCACATTGTTGCTATGCTGTACCATCGTGGGGGATATTAGCGGATACAGCTGGTTAGCCTGCCCTCCACCAACCCCCGCCGAAGCCACGCTGTGCACTGTGCGCCGTGCGGCTACCAGCTAGCGGCACCAGGAAAGGGGAGGAGCTGCACCTCCTCCTCCTCCTCCAGCTGGGATGTCCTCATCACTAGCACTGGGGGAAGGAGCTGAGCGTAGAGGGGACAATCGCTCCTCCCCCCTGCATGTCACTGAGCACAGTCATCAGCACAATTAGTAGTCCGGGGGGAGGAGGGGAGGTGCCCGAGAGGAGAGTGGAAAGCGGACCCTCCTCATCTGACCGGCCGGGACTTGAATGCACGGACTGGCCTGGGGCAGGGGCACTGTGTCGCCGTGATTGTAGTGCTGGCAGCGGTATACAATGAGTCAGTGTGACTCATTGTAATGCCAGCGTTTATGTGCCCCTTCACTGTGGCAGGCTGTGGGCCTATTTTCAATGGAGGGCCTGGAGCTGCAGCTCCATCCGCCCCATTGTTAATCCGGCCCTGACCTCTCAGATGTAGCAGTACACGTCCGCACTGATAGATGTTACATTCACAATCTCCCTGAAATGCTTTTTCAAAAGTAGGCAAGTATGAGCTACTCTTCAAGTGCAAAAGCATTGCCGCTGTGTGATGCTTTTGTACTTGTGCATGGGGGTGGGGGGGCGGACCTGACATGCGGGGCAGACTAGCCCAGAGCTGCCCTCCCCGCATGTCTGTGAAACTGATCGTAGATGTGCTAAATTTAGCACATCTACGATCAGGTCTGAATTAGGCCCCATGTGTGCAGATCCACGACATTTGACAGCTGATCTATTAGTGCCACACAGTGGCACAATAAAATTGCTTTTCAGATTTGGCTGTTAATTTCTATCCAAAAGTAGTGTATTTCTGCCACCTGCTGGCCCTGCCCTGTATTACAGCAATCAAATGAAAGATAAACTTAGGCACACTATCTTCTTCACCCTACAATAAAAAATACTTTTATTTGACATGCAATAAGTATAGGGATAACTGATCCATATGCTAAACGGGCCTTTAGTGCACATGAGAGTTTATGAATTTGTGTGATGGTCATACAAAGATAGTAAATGTGGACCAGACTGATCATCTAATCTACACTGAAGAGCTGACTAGCATTGGGATCAATTAACCTGATGTTTAGTTAATCTGGTACAAAACAAACTGGTGTCCTATTTCATTATATACTTCATGTTACTATACGTGTATGCATGTGTGTGTGTGTGTGTGTGTGTGTGTGCTTTCTAAATGAATGGCGCTTTAAACATACGTTAATTCTCGCACAATATCCCGCACCTCCGGCTTCTCGCACTTTATTACATTTACCCCTTTGCTCGTGTGTTTGAAAACATTTTGGTACTATAGATTTATTGAAGCTTGGAGAGATATAATGGGCCTAATTCATATGAGGTTGGAGGAGGCATTGCTGCTGCTTCCTTGGAAACAGCAGTAGTAATGCAGCAGAAGGCGTCTGATATAAGCAAATGCCTCTTGCTGGCATTAGTTATTAGCTATGTCCTTGGACGCAGCGTCGGATCACCTGCAATACCATTGGCCGGATGTATGATGACGCAGTTCCTACAAAGAGGCCAGGAAATATCTGTTTTTCAGCTGACCCCCAGGCTTCATCACTCCCCCAATACGTCATCGACACACCTGCATTTTGTGAAACTGTTGCCGCCCCCCTCCATTTCCCCAGACGTCTGTAGGCTGTCAATCAACTAACGTCTGCAACCAATCTGCTACCAGCATCGCAGGACACATACTACACATGCGCATTGTACTGAACATTGGTTCTTTGTGACATGTGAAGCTCCTGCATTGGGCCCAAAATGAAGAGAAATAAAGTACCAAGCAATCGGCTTCAGTCATTTTACAGGCTGTGCTTGCAATGTCTCAGTCTCTGGGTAAGTCTTCTGTGACCTGACTCGGTGCCCTTAATGCGTTTCACTTCACCAGGTGGCTTTATCAAAAGGCTTTATTTCTGCCTTGAATGTGAGTAGGCCAGGAGGTGCCTTACTGTACCTGTGAGAGACAGGACTGTGAGTAGCTGTGGCAGCCAAGCCCGGTTGGAGCCTGTGATAAACTTGAAAGATTTATCTAGCCTTGGAGAGTGATAAATAGCATGGTGACACAGTGCCAACCAATCAGCTCTTGACTGACATTTTTCAAACACAGCCTGTAACATGGCAGTTAGGAGCTGATTGGCTGGCACTTTATCACCGTGCCATTTATCACTCTCCACGGCATGATAAATCTGGGCCTTTATTTGCAGACTAGCTGCTCAAGGATAGACGAGGTGAAGAAGTGAGTCAGTGCCCTGACTAGGGGGTAGGTATGTTGTTACTAAAGCACCAGAAGTGATCTCTAAATCCCATTCCCACTGAGGTGAATGATCTGCTCAGGCAGCACCCTCTGTGTGTGATCCATGGGGGGCACACAAATCACAGATTATTATTTTTACCAGTTATTATTATTGCCATTTATTTATATTATACACATATTCCGCACTGCTTTACACAGAATATTTGGCCATTCACATCAGTCCCCAAAGGAGCTTACTATCTATGGACCTGGTTCAGACCGAATCACTATGTTGCTAATTTTGCTGTCCTGTGATTAGGTAGTAGCCGCCCAAGGAGAGTGTAAATTCACTCCATGAAAGTGTGCGATTGCATGTGTACACCGTGCGAAAATGTCCCTCAGTCAGCGGACAGCTACAAATCCGTTCGCACCACACTAACCATTGAATGGTTTTTCCAGTGTGTGCAGTCGGTGAGCAGCCCAGGACTTACTCGAACAGTGTGAAGAGAACAGGGTTATCGGGTCCGGAGCTGATGTCATACACCCTCCCAGAAAACACTTGGGCATGCCTGTGTTTTACCTGACACGCCCAGAAAATGACCAGTCCCCACCCACAAATGACCTCTTCCCGTCAGCTTGTGAATTGCTGTGCGATCTAAATTTTTTGTTTGGCTATGCGCGTGCGCATTGCAGTGCATATGCATGCGCAGTCAAACGATAATTGCCTGCTGTATGAAAGCACACAGCAGCGATCAGGTCTGAATTGGGCCCTATATTACCTACCACGTTTACATGCACACACATTCACACTAGGATTCATTTTTAGTTGGAAGCCAATTAACCTACCAGTGTATTTTTTGAGATTGTAGGAGAAAACCCACGCAGGTACAGGGAGAATATACAAACTCCATGCAGTTAGGGGTATTGCTGGAATTGAACCCATGACCTCAGTGCTGTGAGGCAGTAATGCTAACCATTACACCGTCCGTGCTGCAGATGCAGATAGTTATGCATTTGGGGGGTAATTCCGAGTTGATCGCAGCAGCATTTTTGTTAGCAGTTGGGCAAAACCATGTGCACTGCAGGGGAGGCAGATATAACATGTGCAGAGAGAGTTAGATTTGGGTGTGGTGTGTTCAATCTGCAATCTAAATTGCAGTGTAAAATAAAGAAGCCAGTATTTACCCTGCTCAGAAACAAAATAACCCACCCAAATCTAACTCTCTCTGCACATATCTGCCTCCCCTGCAGTGCACATGGGCCCTCATTCCGAGTTGTTCGCTCTGTAAATTTCATCGCATCGCAGTGATTTTCCGCTTAGTGCGCATGCGCAATGTCCGCACTGCGACTGCGCCAAGTAAATTTGCTATGAAGTTAGGATTTTTACTCACGGCTTTTTCTTCGCTCAGGCGATCGTAATGTGATTGACAGGAAATGGGTGTTACTGGGCGGAAACAGGCCGTTTTATGGGCGTGTGGGAAAAAACGCTACCGTTTCCGGAAAAAGCGCAGGAGTGGCTGGAGAAACGGGGGAGTGTCTGGGCGAACGCTGGGTGTGTTTGTGACGTCAAACCAGGAACGACAAGCACTGAACTGATCGCAGATGCCGAGTAAGTCTGAAGCTACTCTGAAACTGCTAAGAAGTTTGTAATCGCAAAATTGCGAATACGTCGTTCGCAATTTTAAGATGCTAAGATTCACTCCCAGTAGGCGGCGGCTTAGCGTGAGCAACTCTGCTAAAATCACCTTGCGAGCGAACAACTCGGAATGACCTCCATGGTTTTGCCCAACTACTAACAAAAATCCTGCTGCGATCAACTCGGAATTACCCCCCAAGGTCAAAGCAGGCAACCTGTGCGATTGCATGGCTTGCCCACCAACAGAAGCGTCCCTGTCTCACATGGTAGAGTAAAATAGAACTGGGAATATATATTTTAAACGTACAAGATCTGCAGATCATCAAGTCTTAAGGTGTGTACACACGGTAAGATAAATCTGTAAGATTTTGACTATATAGTCAAAATTTTATGAAAAGTGAGTGCATATCTCAAGGTGTTAGGCAGCTTGTGATACAGATTCAATCCCGATGTGCTCTCCCTTGGGGTCGGTAACATAAGGCTAGATAGACTGTGCAGGCAAGTCAATCTTGACTATCTAGTGTACTATCTAGTACAAAGTATAGTCAGAATTGGCACTTAGTCAAAATCGTACATAGACAAAATCTCAAGCACAGATAGTCAAAATCTGTACAATCTGTGCTATCTGGGCTCTGGGGGAGTTTAAGGGAAATCGCATAGTCAAAATCGGACATAGCAAGGATCTCACCATGTGTACACACCTTTAGGGAATAGTCAAGATCTACCTTTTGAGTTTCAACGTTTTATTGATTAGACACATCTTCTCACACAAAGCATTAACTCATTTTGCCATGTCCCCTTCCTGCTACCGCTGCAGATACCTATGCTTAATTAGGTGATATAATGTTCACTTTTTTTTAAACATTAATGAAATGAAATTTGCAGAAAGTAGAGAAGCAGATTGTTGTCTGCCAGATGAAATCACTGCAGATACTGGCCCTCATTCCGAGTTGTTCGCTTGCTAGCTGCTTTTAGCAGCATTGCACACGCTAGGCCGCCGCCCTCTGGGAGTGTATCTTAGCTTAGCAGAATAGCGAACGAAAGATTAGCAGAACTGCTAATAAATAATTCCTTGCAGTTTCTGAGTAGCTCCAGACCTACTCCTAGATTGCGATCACCTCAGTCCGTTTAGTTCCTGGTTTGACGTCACAAACACGCCCTGCGTTCGGCCAGCCACTCCCCCGTTTCTCCAGCCACTCCTGCGTTTTTACCTGACACGCCTGCGTTTTTTAGCATACTCCCGGAAAACGCTCAGTTACCACCCAGAAACGGCCCTTTCCTGTCAATCATTCACCGATCAGCAGTGCGACTGAAAAGCGCCGCACAGACAACAGCAAAACTGCTAAGTTTTTAGATAAATAACTAAGCGCATGCGCCCTGCATACCATGCGCGTTTAGCAACAAATCGCAGCATAGCGAAAATCGGCAACAAGCGAACAACTCGGAATGACCCCCACTGCTCTGCGTATACACGTGTGTGTATTAGTAAAGCAGGCAAATTGATTGCTACACTTAATACATTTCATACTGGCCCTTGTGGACTGCAGTAGTGGGGTCCTGCCACAGACAAACCATCTAAAACATTATTGTATATTTCATTGGCTTCTAAATGATACATTTGATAAGAAGCCCACACTTTGTTCAGAATGGTAACATTATGTTCTCTGTCTAATGAGCTGAATCATCCCAGATAACACTGATTGATTCATCTCCTATGCCATGCCTCGTGAGAATGGGGAAAAGTAGTCTGTTAGATGAGTAGCATTAATCTTCTTCCTCTCACACCAGGTCTGCCTGGTGCACAATCACTTCTGGTAGTTCAGTGCAACAACCAGTGATTTTCACACTGTGAGCATTCGATCCTTGGCTGACATGCCAGGAGCTGCTGGCCAGGCGCTGTGATGTTTATTGCCCTGAGAGCATGCTGTTCTGTGGGATGGAAAGTCATTTTCTCAATCTTCTGCTACCCACAGTGAATCACATGTCGCACTGGGTCATACAGCTAAACTACAAGACAGCTGCTGCATGTAAAATGATTAAAGAATCCCTGCATTAGATGAAAGTAACTACAATTCATTTATTTTATCTATCAGTATCGTTTATACTATATAACAAAAGGCTAATGCTGCTCCTAACCTCTCTGTGGGTAAGACAGGTGTTTTGAGCGCCGGCGACCACTAGATGGTGCCTCAATTCAAGTGTTTGTCCATTGGTGCACGCACAGCTGCCTTAGCTGACATTACTGTTATGTTGTTCTGTCATTTTCATGGGATGGTAACTAGTCTTTTAATGATACAAAAACTAAACTGACGTTTTCTCTAGAACTGTACTAGGGTCAGAAGGGTTATGGATCAATGGGTTGACCAGAAAAAGGCAGACAGTGTCTAGGTCGACACTAAAAGGTCAACATGCACAAGGTTAACAGGGAAAAGATTGACACGTGAAAAGGTCAACAATTAGTTTTTTTTTAAACACTTCCTATTTGGTAACTAAAAATTATATTGTTACAATAACAATTTCAAATAAGTAACATACCACAATATATCCACAGGCTGTTTAGAGTTAACACTGTTTCTAGTTCCGTGAGTGTAGAAAGCCGGCATCCCAGCTGTATTTGACAATGCAATCTGGATAAAAAGTATGACCATTAGTGTGGTTACCCGTGTATGGGTGATGCTGTGCTTCCCTTTTATTCGGACACCTTATGCTCCTCCCGGGAAAGTAGCTGTTGCCATCCCAAATAGAGTAGCACTGCTGGTGCTGTCTCTCCCGCTCTGTTCAGCAGTACGTGGTGAAGTCTCTCCTCTCTCCTCCCGGTGGTGAGGCTGTCACAGCTTCGGGTGTGGATGCGTACTGACTGGGGTAGGCACTGGGAGTCTCACTGCTACAGATGGGTCCTGGGAGCCGGATTAAATTCGGTCAATTGAACAGCGTGATCTTTGCAGCCCGCGGCACCGATCAGATTATCAGGTGAATGAAATGTCTGTCAACGCGTTTCATCCCACATTGAACTGGGACTTCCTCAAGACTGCAGACTGTCAGGTCCTTCACCTTTTTAAACCTCCTGTTCTTAATTAGATAATTGATTTTCTTCAGCTGTTCCTATAATTGTCAGCCCTAAATAAATACACTTTATGTGGTATCATTGTTCTCAATGTTATGTGTCTATATTCTCAACATTTATAATTTATGTATAAATATATTTACAAAATATTTATAAAAATACATATGTAATCCTAATAAAAACAAATATAATATGATATCATAGTAGGACATATCTAATTGAAGCAAACGTCTCTTAGTTATACCCCATTTATTTCATTAATATCTACCCAAACTTACTGGTTCAAATTTTCCTATTAAACCCCCCATATGATATATTTATGTACATGTACAAATAAATAGATAGTCTTACAATTGGTACACAACCCTTATCCACATTTTCTTTTTTCTTCATTATTATTAATTTAATTTCATATCAGACTTTAATCTGTTTCTTATTAAAACAATGAATAAAGGCAGGAAGGAAAGGGAAAACTCCCATACCTATAGACATAAAGTACATATATAATGGTACAAATAACAAAATGTGTGCTGTAAATTAGGTAAATAACAACCATGTCCCCAGTATAACTGGGGACAATGTTTTGCAACCTTACTCTTGTGCCCCCACCCCTGGCAATCTTCCTGTAGTGCCCCCCACCTATATGGGAGGCTTCCCCACTAAAATACAATAATTACAGAGGAAGTATCCCACTCTGCACGCAATTGGTTTGACTAAATCCACTAATTTATTACATATACATATACTGTGTTTAACATTAAGTTTAATTTTAGATGTTACATAAAAATTAGACAAAAACAACATGATGTCTATTTAATCATCCAGACATGTATAATCCAATGCCTCATTTAAACCTTTCGGGGTCAAAGTTTCCAATTTGAAGATCCATGATGCCTCACCTAAACACAGCTGACTAAATCTATTGCCCCCCCCCCCCCCCCCCTTTTTGTAATGGTGTACCTTTCCACTGCCACAATGGAGAGACCCTTAGAATAAATGTCAGGATACACTGTGCGTGTGTTTTCTATTTATGATGTTACATCTGTGTTCCCTAAACCTACCCTTAATACTTCTAGTGGTTTTTCCTACATATTGCAGATAACAGGGGCACTGTAGAACATATATACACACAATAATTGCTTTCACAATTCATGAATTGTTTAATTTCAAATGATTCTCCATTGGTGCTGGATGTTATACTCGTGGTCTTATTTACCATAAATTTACATGTTAAGCAAACTGTCTTATTATACCTTTAACTACCTACCAGATTGTGAGTTAGCCAGTTTGCAGAACCCCCTTTCTCCTTGCTTCTTCTCATTCTTTAACATGCTTGGATCTAAAAGATCACCCAAAATTTGTATTCTTTTTGGAAATTACTGTCGATTTCTTTTCAATAACATTCCTCATTATAGGATCTTGTTCTAATATTGAAAAATTAGTACAGATTATCTTTTTAATTTCCCGTGATTTGATGTTATATTTAGAAAAAAATATTATATTCTCAGATATGGATTTTTTAAATGGTTGATCACTCTTATACAATGATAAAGGTCCACTATTTCCCTTATCCAAAGTCTCCTGTTTTTCTTCTTCCACTTTTTTCCATTCTAGTTGAAAGCAAGGCCTTCCTACACAGCTTTTTAGCATACTTCCTCGCCTTATCCAGAAGTTTATCAGGGTATCCCCTTCTTTTAAAGTGCCACAGCATAATTTCCATTTGGGAGAAGAAGTCCTCATCATCCGCACAATTCCTCCTAAGACGTACTATCTGATTTTTTGGAATATTTTTTATCCACGGTCTGGGATGACCACTAGTGTAATGTAAATAATTAGACGCTCCAACTGGCTCCACATAATTAGATGGAATAATTATCCCATCCCTAGCAGAGAATGCAACATCCAGAAAGACTACCGTGTCATAACTAAACGTGTGTGTAAAAGACAAATTGAAATCATTTGTGTTTAATTAACTTAAAAATTCAAGTGCTCTGTGCTGACCCCCTTTCCAAATAATAAATAAATCATCTATAAATGGCCATAGAGGACCAGATTCTCTCTATACAGGCTGTCCCATATAAGCTGTTCCTCGAGGCAGCCCATATAGAGATTCACAAAACTCTGTGCAAATCTGGTCCCCATGGCCATCCCCAGTGTCAGTAAATAATAAGCGTCATTAAACAAAAAATAGTTATGTGTTAAAATAAATAATATTGCATCAATTACAAAGTTTCATCTCTCACTTGTTATATTTGTATCTCCATTTAAATAATGTTTAGTAGCCTCAATTCCTGCCATATGTGAAATATTCGTATCGTATATAACGTTTGGACATCAAGTGTCATGAAGGCCCAGCCTTCTGTCCAACATATTTCTGAGACTTTCTGTAGAATATGCTTTGTATCCTTAAAGGAACATTGAATGACGTTTCTTGTTATGATTAGTTAGGGTACTGTATTGTTTGTATGTATGTATGTCCATGTTTTAATTAAAATTAATTGTGATTTTGTCTGATGCAAAAGTCTCCTAGTTATTTCAGTGAATGTGCAGCCATTCATACTTTTATTATATTTATTATATTTTATTATATATTTGATTGAATATATCCAAAGCACAGTGCTATATCATAAAATCCTATTTAAATTTGCTGGAGACCTTAAACCAGTCTCTAAGCACTCGCAGTTGGGTTGCATATATTTCTAACCTGTAGAGCGCTGGGAAGGTATTGTTGGCATACCTCCAAATAATTTATTTATGTGTGTCTTTTTGGACCTGGTTATTCCCTGGCAGCTTGATAATATTATTTTAATATTATAACGATACTAATATACTGTAGGAGAGGGAGTGGACTGCATATTTGCTGAATATGACTGAATTTAGAAGTTGTGATGAAAGGAAGAGTAGGAGGGAATTTTATCTATCCTCAGTTAGTGAACGAACAACTACAGATACTATACCAAACACCCCCCCCCCTCCCCCCGATATTAACAAATTGTTTTATGAATTAGAGGATTTATTAAAGGAGGAAATGAGGAACTGGTGGGACAGTATTTCCTTACAGATACCTAGATGAAAAAAATGTCCCTAGAGGTTTAAGGATTTTTAAACATTTTTACATTAACCAAAACCCCACACTCCAGAAAGAATGGGATGATATACTGGATCATTGCTCATTCTCATTAATTAAATTATTGATATAGTATATGGAGGAAAGAGTGAAAACGGTCACACATAAAATAGAAGAGACCAAAGATACTGTAAGTTGTTGAAATTTAAGGACTTAGCCACCTTTAAAGAAAAGGACGAACAAATGAATCAAAGGGTGGAGAGATTTGAAAAAGAATTGTCACAAAACAAAAAAAGAAAATTAAACAGAGATCAGGATGACTATAGAACCAATCAAATTAGATCCTATAATAAACCCACCAAAAGAGAGAAAAATCAGTGGAATGGGAATTCTAATTATAGGACACCAAGGGCCCTCCAAGGAGAATCTAGGTATCCCTATAGAAGACAGAAACCTCCAAGAGAGAGGAATAACTGGAGGGATGTGGACCCTGTACAATATATAGCTAATTTTAATAAATCTAGAAAGAACATAGCTTTTACACCACCCCCTATGATGGATGAAGGGAGAGAGAAGAGGGACACATATAAGGATTTTCCCCAGAGAGAGAGATATTACCATCAGAATCCGTATGAAGCCCTTATAAACCATACCCCAAAAAAGACCAAGAGAGGGAGAGGAAGAAGGGGGCGAGGCAAAAGTACCAAGACACAGTCAGCTCAGATAGAGACCAGGGGCATTTAACCTCTCCTCACACACATTAACCAATGATTAAATCATATTACTTCAGAAAAGTTTAAATTGTGCCCCAAGTAAGAAACCTAATTTGTTTTACTTATTATTGGACCTTAATAAAGTAACGAGAAATGTATGTAGGAAGAGGTATTTCGCATTGAAAGAATTTAAATACTGTTAGATAAACAGAATGAGAAAGATCTCCCCATAGCTCTAGATGAAACAGATCAGGAAGGACTGCAAACTTTAGAACAATTACTAGCAGAAAATAGGGAGGAGGTCCTCCTTTAATATCAGACTACGGGGTATATGCAATTGCGGTCGAATGCCGGCTGGAATTTGACCATTTTTAAATTCGACACAATTCGACAGTCACATACCCTCCCGCCGGGACCCGAATTCGACATATTCAATAAAAAACGGATTCGACAGTCCCGCTGTCGAAAAACAGACAAATAAAATTATACTCACCAAAATCCAGTGTATTTTTGGCACCAGGACCGGACGCAGAACCCGGTGCTGGTTGTGAAAATACGGGGGATCCCCTGTCATTTTTCCTCCCGTATTTTTACAACCAGGACCGGCTCAAAGAGCCCGAGGCTGGTTATGCTTAGGAGGGGGGACCCCACGCATTTTTTTTCTTGATTTTAAACCATTCCCATCCCTTCCCACTGAATACCATGCTCTGATCTCTCCATATTATTTTAGTCAGTTAAAAAAAAATATTCTTTTAAAAAATATATAAATAATACTTGTGTCTCCTAATAGACAAACCAAGTACATAATCCCTTCTAATATAAATAGATATGCTATTAGCAATAAAAAAAAAACCACAAAAAAAAACATGTTTTTAAATTTTTTTATTACATTCCGCCGGACTGTGAGGCGGAATGAAATTGACGAAATTACTGTTGAAAAGCACTGTTGTCGCATCAACATTCTTCAATTGAATATACTTTTGTCGAAAAGCCGCATTTTTACCATTGCAGACATGTCGAATTTGACAACTGTCGAATTTCAAAAAGTCGAATATGAAACGTCCATTTTATTGTCGAAAAGTACTGTATTGCATTGTCAAAAAATTTTTTTGTCGAAAATGCCCCGTTTTTCGTCATTTGCGGCAATTCAACTGCAATTGCATATACCCCTACATGTCAATCTGCTTCAAAGGGATCCAAATTTAAAAGGAAATCACAATTCTTCCCCATTGACCAAAAAAGCTTAGCAATAACTCTATTTTATAATAAGACTCTAACCGATTTTCAATCATTATGTAAGGATACAAAGAAGAGCAAAAATAAAAAATACTGACCAGTTTCGTTCAAACAAAATTTAACTAAAAATGAAAGACAAGCTTTGAAAGAATTGAACGACATAAATTCTCTGGTTATCAAACCAGCTGATAAGGGGAGTGGGATCATTGTTCAGGATCGTAGTGATTATATTGCAGAAGCAGAAAGACAGCTACAAAATGCTGACCACTACAGGAAATTGGTGGGTGATCCCACCTCCCTC
This sequence comes from Pseudophryne corroboree, assembly GCF_028390025.1. Classification (NCBI taxonomy): domain Eukaryota; kingdom Metazoa; phylum Chordata; class Amphibia; order Anura; family Myobatrachidae; genus Pseudophryne; species Pseudophryne corroboree. The sequence goes on along the minus strand of NC_086452.1, from coordinate 115,904,625 downwards.
TATCAAATTGATTATAAAAACCTACTTGCGGAAGCCTGAGCAGCGGATGCAATTACAGAAGAGGAATTTAAATTTTTAATTTGTCCCTACCTGGTCACCCCCAATTTTATAATTTACCAAAAATTCACAAATCACTTTATGCACCTCCTGGTTATCCCATTGTTTCAGGTATTGGGTCCCTCACTTCTAATTTATCACAGTTTGTAGATACTCACTTGCAAGGTCACGTTTCAAAATTGGAATCCCATATTAAGGGTACAAAGCATATTCTACAGAAAGTCTCAGAAATATGTTGGACAGAAGGCTGGGCCTTCATGACACTTGATGTCCAAGTGTTATATACGAATATTCCACATATGGCAGGAATTGAGGCTACTAAACAGTATTTAAATGGAGATACAAATATAACAATTGAAAGACATGACTTTGTAATTGATGCAATATTATTTATTTTAACACATAACTATTTTTTGTTTAATGACACCATTATTTACAGACACCGGGGACGGCCATGGGGACCAGAATTGCACAGAGTTTTGCGAATCTCTATATGGGCTGCCTCGAGGAACAGCTTATATGGAGTGGCCCGTAGAGAGTGATTTTATAGATTATTTATTTAAAGGGGGTCAGCACAGAGCACTTGAATTTGTAAGTTATTTAAACACAAATGATTTCAATTTGTCTTTTGCACACATGTTTAGTTATGACATGGTAGTCTTTCTGGATGTTGCATTCTCTGCTAGGGATGGGATAATTATTCCATCTAATTATATGAAGCCAGTTGGAGCATCTAATTATTTACATTACACTAGTGATCATCACAGACCATCGATACAAAATATTCCAAAAAATCAGATAGTACGTCTTAGGAGGAATTGTGCGGATGATGAGGACTTCTTCTCCCAAATGGAAATTATGCTGGGGCACTTTAAAAGAAGGGGATACCCTGATAAACTTCTGGATAAGGCGAGGAAGTATGCAAAGAAGCTGTGTAGGAAGGCCTTGCTTTCAACTAGAATGGAAAAAGTGGAAGAAGAAAAACAGGAAACTTTGGATAAGGGAAACAGTGGCCCTTTATCATTGTATAAGAGTGCTCAACCATTTAAAAAATCCATATCTGAGAATATAATATTTTCATCTAAATATAACATCAAATCACGGGACATTAAAAAGATAATCTGTACTAATTTTTCAATATTAGAAAAAGATCTTATATTGAGGAAAGTTATTGAAAAGAAACCGACAGTAATTTTCAAAAATAATACAAATTTGGGTGATCTTTTAGCTCCAAGCATGTTAAAGAATGAGAAGAAGCAAGGAGAAGGGGATTCTGCAAACTGGCTAACTCACAATCTGGTAGGTAGTTACCAGTTTAATAAGCCAGTTTGCTTAACATGTAAATTTATGGTAAATAAGACCCAGAGTACAGGTTGAGTATCCCATATCCAAATATTCCGAAATACGGAATATTCCGAAATACGGACTTTTTTGAGTGAGAGTGAGATAGTGAAACCTTTGTTTTTTGATGGCTCAATGTACACAAACTTTGTTTAATACACAGAGTTATTAAAAATATTGTATTAAATGACCTTCAGGCTGTGTGTATAAGGTGTATATGAAACATAAATGAATTGTGTGAATGTAGACACACTTTGTTTAATGCACAAAGTTATAAAAAATATTGGTTAAAATGACCTTCAGGCTGTGTGTATAAGGTGTATATGTAACATAAATGCATTCTGTGCTTAGATTTAGGTCCCATCACCATGATATCTGATTATGGTATGCAGTTATTCCAAAATACGGAAAAATCCCATATCCAAAATACCTCTGGTCCCAAGCATTTTGGATAAGGGAGACTCAACCTGTATAACATCCAGCACCAATGGGGAATCATTTGGAATTAAACAATTCATGAATTGTGAATCCAATTATTGTATATACAGTATGTACTACAGTGCCCCTGTTCTCTACAATATGTAGGAAGAACCACTAGAATTATTAAGAGTAGGTTATTGGATTATACATGTCTGGATGGTTAAATAGACATCATGTTGTTTCTGTCAAATTTTTATGTAAAACTAAAATTAAACTAATTGGTAAACACAGTATATGTATATGGAATAAATTAGTGGATTTAGTCAAACCAATTACGTGTGGAGTGGGATACATCCTCTGTAATAATGTACTTTAGTGGGGAAGTCTCCCATATAGGAGGGGGGTACTGGAGGAAGATTGTGTGTGTGTGTGTGTGTGTGTGTGTGTGTGTGGGGGGGGGGGGGGGGGGGGGGGCACAGCAGTAGGGTTGCAAAACATTGTCTCCAGTTATACTGGGGACATGGTTGTTATTTACTAATTTACAGCACACATTTTGTTATTTGTACCATTATATTTGTACTTTATGTCTTTCCTTCCTGCCTCTATTCATTGTTTTAATAAAATACAGATTTAAGTCTGATATGAAATTAAATTAATAATGAAGAAAAAAAGAAAATGTGGATAAGGGTTGTGTACCAACTGTAAGATTATCTATTTATTTGTACATGTACATAAATATACCATATGGGGGGTTTAATAGAAAAGTTTTAACGAGTTAGTTTGGGTAGATATTAATGAAATAAATGTGGTATAACTAAGAGACGTTTGCTTCAATTAGATATGTCCTACTATCATATCATATTATATTTGTTTATATTAGGATTACATATGTATTTTTTATAAATATTTTTGTAAATATATTTATACATAATTTTTATATATGTTATTGAGCTGTTTGTATGATAAATTACTGTCAATGTTGAGAATACAGACACATAACATTGAGAACAATGATACCACATAGAGTGTATTTATTTAGGGCTGACATTTATAGGAACGGCTGAAGAAAATCAATCATCTAATTAAGAACAGGAGGTTTAAAAAGATGAAGGACCTGACAGTCTGCAGTCTTGAGGAAGTCCCAGAGCATTGTGGGATGAAACGCGTTGACAGACATTTCATTCACCTGATAATCTGATCGGTGCCGCGGGCTGCAAAGATCACGCTGTTCAAGTGACCGAATTTAATCCAGCTCCCTGGACCCATCTGTAGCAGTGAAACACCCAGTGCCTACCGCAGTCAGTACGCATCCACACCCGGTAGGCGGTGACAGCCAAACCACCGGGAGGAGAGACTTCACCGTGTACTGCTGAAAAGAGCGGGAGAGACAGCACCAGCAGTGCTACTCTATTTGGGGCGGCAACAGCTCCTATCCTGGGAGGAGGATAAGGTGTCTGAATAAAAGGGAAGCACAGCATCACCCATACACGGGTAACTACACTAACGGTCACGCTTTTCATCCGGATTGCATTGTCAAGTACAGCGGGGACACCAGCTTTCTACACTCACGGAACTAGAAACAGTGTTAACTCTAAACAGCCTGTGGATATATTGTGGTATGTTATTTATTTGAAATTGCTATTGTAACAATATAATTTTTAGTTACCAAATAGGAAGTGTTTATATTTCTTCAGCCTATGACTATTCCAGTAATAATATCTGAACATTATAAAGACTTACCTTATGTCCCACAGAACATCTGGAACATTGAATGACTTTTCTTGTTATGATTAGTTAGGGTACTGTATTGTTTGTATGTCCATGTTTTAATTAAAATTAATTATGATTTTGCCTGAAGCAAAAGTCTCCTAGTTTTTTCAGTGAATGTGCGGCCACTCATATTATATATATTTGATTGAATATATCCTAAGCGCATTGCTTTATCATAAAATCCTATTTAAACTTGCTGGAGATCTTAAACCAGTCTCTAAGCACTCGCAGCTGGTTTGCATATATTATTAACCTGTAGAGTGCCGGGAAAGTGGTGTTGGCATACCTCCAAATATTTTTTTTTTAAACGTAAAATAACCGGGAACCCCAATTAGAGCACCGTGGATGGTAAAGTATGAAAAAAAATGTAAAAGTCAAAAACTCATGTCGACCTGTTCCTTTGTCGACCATTGCCTTGTTGACGTTTTGACAATGTCCACCTTTTGTCCATGTTGACCTAATGCATGTCGACCAATAGTGGTCAACATGCACAGCATCTATTCACCGCTGCTCTGGTAAGAGCAGTGAGTGACAGGAGCCTCCCAACAGCACCCCCCCCCTCCTCCTGCCCACTGTAGAACACAGCGGGATAGTCCCAAAAAAAGGCAATTTCCTGCAAAAATCGGGACAGTTGGGAGGTACTGTATGGTGTAATAGAGCATAGTAGTATTATCATTTCCAGTTGCTTTGTATGCGTGAATAAAATGCGCATTTTAGTGCTCATTCAGAGTTGTACACTTTTGCAACTGCGATTTTCTAGGCTACGCAACTGCTAATATTAGCAAGTGAAGCTGCCGCCCAGAAATGGAAATAGACACCCACCGGAGCGGATGCAACCCATTCACAACTTGCGTACACATATGCAGCCTATACGCACGAATGTTAAACATTGACTGCTTGACTAGATCTATGGCTAAGCAGACTAGATGCGGCAGTAGTCACGCAGGTGCCATGTTTTTGTATGCAATAGCTCGCAGCTGATATCACATGCCTGCATTTTTACAACTGCTCCCAGCTAACAGTATGTTATGCAAACGCAATCACAAAGATACCTTTGCGCATGCGAAGTCGATCTCAGTATGTGTGCAGTCCGCTGATAATCACTCAATTGCGTAAACATTGGCATAGCGTACAACTCTGAATTAGGGCATTTGTGCAACTAGGACGCTAGTCATGGCTGAGAGGTGCTGTGTGGCGCATATGCAACCACCATGTATGAGGACATATCTGCATATACACTAAAATACAATGGGTTAAATCTTAAAACTGGTCACCCCACTTCTAGAACTCCCAACTGTCCTGACTGTCATGACCTTTCTCCCATCTGCCAGGAATGCTGGAGGGCATGTGCTGCTCATTGTAGTGAGAGGGTGCTCTTACAATTGGTGTCCTTAGCAAGAGAGTACAGGAGAGAGGGTGGTCTAGCACTTCAGAAGTGCTAGACAGGGTTAGTAGATGTTGGGGTAAATTTACTAAGACGGGAGTTCTATTTAAGATGGGATGTTGCCCATAGCAACCAATCAGATTCCAGGTATTATCCTCTAGAATAGGGGTGGGCAACATGCGGCCCGCGGGCCGGATGCGGCCCGCGGACCGATCCTGCCTGGCCCGCTGTGCCCCACCAGAGTGCAATGACAAGCGGCCCGACAGGCCGCTTGTCATTGCACTGCTCGCAGATGCGGCACCGCTGAGGAAATCCCGGTCACGTCACATGGTCAGCTGACCGGGATTTCCTCAATCTCATGCGCTGGGCGTCACAGGGGCGACGCTGGGCAGGCACTGCAGAGCCGAACGAAGAAGCGGCCAGTGGGGAGAAGAAGCGGCGGCGGCGGCCAGCGGGGAGAAGCAGCAGCAGCGCGGATCATCACTGACAGTGGGGGTCGTCACTGACAAATAGGTAAACCCCCTGGATAAAGCTGAAGCTGCCCTATAAGTAATGGGGAGGGGAGTTAAAAATGGTTGTATGGGTTTAGGGGAGCTGGGGTGGGGGAGGGTAATGACTGCTATAAGATATACTGCTATATGGGTCCAGGGGGGGGGGGGGGGGGTGTTAAGGCTGCTGTTTGTTTTCAGCCCCGTGTTTTTTTATTTTTATTACTGGATTACTGTGTTTATTGGACATATTTATTGTGCCTGTAAAAAAAACGATATATTCTACTATGTATGTATGTATGTACTGTGTATGTATTGTATATTGTATTGTGGTGTGTGTGTTTTTATAGTTATATGTACTCAGGGCCGGTTCAAGGGCGCTCTACGCCCCGGGCAGGAAATGGGGCTTGGCCTAATACAGGGGGCGTGGTCAATTACGCCTTCCTGTACATTAAAAGCGCCGCTTGAATGCTGAGCGGTGCGCGATGACGTCATCGCGCACCGCACAGCAAAAGGTCCTCTCCACGAAGGGAAACTAGACGCTATGCGTCTAGTTCCCTTCGTAGAGAGGACCTTTGCTGTGCGGTGCGCGATGACGTCATCGCGCACCGCTCAGCAAAGTTACTCTCCAGGAAGGGAAACTAGACGCATAGCGTCTAGTTCCCTTCAGGAGGCGGACGGCAGCGGGCAGCGGAGGCAGACGGGGACACAGCGGGCAGCAGTGGCGGATCTTGCCACGGTGCGGCGCCCTCCGGACGGCGCCAGCGCCCTCCGGAAGGCGGCGTCCCGGGCAAAAGTCCTGCTTGCCCGTGGCAAGATACGCCACTGTATGTACTATGTTTTTATAGTTATATACATAACTATGGGCCTTATTCAGACCTGATCGCTAGCAGGCGATTTTTGCACTGCTGCGATCAGGTAGTCGCTGCCTACAGGGGGAGGGGGTAATCGCTGTGCCGGGGTTGCGATCGCATGTGCAAGAGAGCTGCACAAACAGAAATTTGTGCAGTCTCTGCGCAGCACAGGACTTACTCAGCCGCTGCGATTATCGGGGCCGGAGCTGACGTCAGAAAGCCTCCCTCGAAATGCCTGGTGCCTCCTGCGTTTTTCCGGACACTCCTCTAAAACAGTCAATTGCCATCCACAAACGTCCTCTTCCTGTCAATCGGCTTGCGATCGCCTGTGCGATTGCTTTGTTCGCACCATCCCGGCGCTGCAGACTGACGTGCCTGCACATTGCAGTGTATGCACAGTTCAAAGCCGATCATCTGCTGTGCAAAAATGCACAGCAGTGATCGTGTCTGACTTGGGCCCTATAACGGGTCTTATTTTGAGTTGGTTGCATATGCATTTTGCTGCAACTGCTGATTAAAGGGCTGATGCAGACTTGATCACTGTGCTGCTAATTTTGCTGTCCTGCGTTCGGTTAGTCGCCGCCCCCAGGGGGAGTGTAAATTCGCCTATGCAAATGTGCGATCGTATGTGTACAAAGAGCTGCAAAAATCTACTTTGTGCAGTCTCTGCGCAGCCCTGGACTTACTCAGCCGCTGCGATGATCGGGGCCGGAGCTGACGTCAGAAACCCTCCCTCGAAATGCCTGGTGCCTCCTTCGTTTTTCCGGACACTCCTCTAAAACAGTCAATTGCCATCCACAAACGTCCTCTTCCTGTCAATCGGCTTGCGATCGCCTGTGCGATCGCTTTGTTCGCACCATCCCGGCGCTGCAGACTGACATGCCTGCACATTGCAGTGTATGCACAGTTCAAAGCCGATCATCTGCTGTGCAAAAATGCACAGCAGTGATCGCGTCTGACTTGGGCCCTATAACGGGTCTTATTTTGAGTTGGTTGCATATGCATTTTGCTGCAACTGCTGATTAAAGGGCTGATGCAGACTTGATCACTGTGCTGCTAATTTTGCTGTCCTGCGTTCGGGTAGTCGCCGCCCCCAGGGGGGAGTGTAAATTCGCCTATGCAAGTGTGCGATCGTATGTGTACGAAGAGCTGCAAAAATCTACTTTGTGCAGTCTCTGCGCAGCCCAGGACTTACTCCTACAAATATTTGTCATTCATATCAGTCCCCTCCCTTTTGACGCTTACAGTATGAATTCCGCAACACCTCCCAGTATATTTTTGTGGTGTGGGAGGAAAGCCATACAAACATCGGAGAACATAAAAACATCATACAGATGTCAGTAATGCGCACCACTGTGTGAGTCTTGTTTATATTTATTGCCTAAATTTTGATTTTGATTTAAAATCAACAGACTAAGAAATGAGTTTCACAAAGAAAAGAAAGATAGACGGTGAATGCAGAAAATTCAACAAAGAATGGACTCCTAAATATTTTTTTTTCCTTGTTGGTGAAAAAGCAGTGTGCTTAGTTTGTAAGGAATCCGTGGCAGTATTCAAAGAATATAATTTAAATCGCCATTTCGAGACAAAGCATGCTTTGAAGTATAAAAATTTATCTGCTGAAGACAAATTGGAGAAAGCCAATGAGATGGTTGCTCGAATCCAAAAAGAGCAAACATTTTTTACAAAATTATCATCTGCACAGGATGGAATTACAAAGGTGAGCTATTTAATAGCACACAAAATCGCCAAGAACAGTAAGCCGTTCACCGAAGGAGAATTTATAAAGAAATGTATGGTTGACTCTGCTGCAATATTGTGCCCAGACAAGAAAAAAATGTTTGAAAATATTAGCTTGTCACGGCGAACTGTTGTGAGGCGCATCGAGGACATATCCGAGAATATGGAACTGCAATTAAAAAAGAAAGTCAACAATATGTCATATTTTGCGTTAGCACTGGATGAAAGTTGTGATGTCAAAGACACAGCCCAGTTGATGATTTTCATTCGAGGTATCAATGAAAATTTTGATATTACAGAAGAACTGGCATCAATGCAGTCCATGAAAGATACAACAACTGGAAAGGATTTATTGGAGGCTGTAAATCAGTGTGTATCCAAACTTGGAGTGGAGTGGGAAAAATTGGCTGGTGTGACAACTGACGGAAGCCCCAATCTAACAGGAAAAAATATTGGATTGCTAAAAAGAATTCAAGACCAAGTCAGTGAAAAGAATCCAGAACTCAAAATTGTCTTTCTACATTGCATCATACATCAAGAGGTCCTTTGTAAAAGTGTTCTAAAATTAAGCAACGTTGTGGACACAGTTACAAAAGTGGTTAACTACATTCGCGCAAGAGGATTAAATCACAGACAATTTGTAGCTCTGCTAGAGGAGACTGAAGCTGAGCACACAGATATCCTGTATCATACCAATGTGAGATGGCTTAGCTTGGGGAATGTTTTGAAAAGAGTGTGGGAGCTGAGAGAGCAGATTGGGGTGTTTCTAAACATGAAAGGAAAAGAACCCGATTTTCCCCAGCTGAAAAATAAGGATTGGCTATCTGATTTCGCATTTGCTGTTGATGTTATGGGCCACATGAATGAATTAAATCTAAGATTGCAAGGGAAGGGGCTTTTTGCTCATGATCTGCATTTCAGCGTGAAGTCATTTATGACCAAATTGCTGCTTTTCTCCCGTCATTTAAGGAACAAGCAGTTCACTCATTTCTGCACTTTGCATCAAGTTGCTGTTTCAGATGAAAATCTGGAAAAATACGCATCATCAGTACTCGATTTACATGGGGAGTTTTCACGGAGATTCAATGATTTCAAAACAATAGAAAAAGATTTATCTTTGGTCTCCTCACCTTTCACATTTGATGTCGACAATGCTCCTTGTGATCTTCAACTTGAGCTTATTGACCTGCAGTGTGATGCTTTGCTTAAAGAGCAATTCAAATCAGAACCTCTTCCACAGTTTTATGCCTCTCTCAATGGTCAAAACTTTCCAAAGATCAAGGCTCATGCGCGGAAGATGCTTGTGCTATTTGGTTCAACCTACATATGCGAGCAGGCATTTTCTGTGATGAAATTTAACAAGTCAAAACACAGATCTTCCATGAATGATGAGCACCTTGCAGCTGTGCTTCGGATTGCGACAACAGAGATGATGCCTGACTTCGCTTCTCTGGTTAATGCGCATCAGAGGTTTCAATCATCTCACTGACTCTTTTATGTAATTGTTAATTCCACCTTTGATTGTTAGTTTTTTTTTTTTTAAACGAACACTCCACTTGATTGTACGAAGGCTTGAGTGTTTGTTATTTTTTCTCTCTCTTGTGTTCTGTCTTCTTTCTGTCTTCTCCTCCTCTTCCTCCATTTCTGTTCCTTTTACTCCTACCTAGGCATTTACTGTGTTCTATATTGTATCAGTGTTCATTTTCTTATTCTGTTTGCTTCGTATAATAAAATATTTTTGAATCAAAATCTAACAGCATTTTTGTGATAGATATTGTATTTACAAGATATTTTGTATGTGGCCCTCGAATATTCGCTGGAAGTGTTAAGCGGCCCTCCAGCTGAAATAATTGCCCACCCCTGCTCTAGAAGGTGCTAGATAAATGAGAAGTAGATTTTTATTGGTTGCTATGGGCAACATCCCATTTTAAATAGATCTCCCGTCTTAGTAAATTTACCCTGTTGTCTCTATTTGCACTGGGACAATGTTGAGAGGTGCAAACCTATTGTACAGAGATATGGGGGGTAATTCCAAGTTGATCGCAGCAGGAATTTAGCAATTGGGCAAAACCATGTGCACTGCAGGGGAGGCAGATTTAACATGTGCAGAGAGAGTTAGATTTGGGTGGGGTGTGTTCAATCTGCAATCTAATTTGCAGTGTAAAAATAAAGCAGCCAGTATTTACCCTGCACATAAATAAAATAACCCACCCAAATCTAACTCTTTCTGCACATGTTATATCTGCCTCCCCTGCAGTGCACATGGTTTTGCCCAACTGCTAACAAAATTCCTGCTGCGATCAACTTGGAATTACCCCCATGGATCTTTAACCTCATTATAAATGTCTTGGGTACTGGAGCCTGACACCCACTTTGTGTACAGGGGCATAAGTCAGATGCACTCGCAAAGCTGCTATTGTACGCAAATCAGTCATTTTTTTCTTACTGTGCATGTGTCTGAGCCGCAGTGCACATTGCAGCAAGTGAATTGAGATGGTGGTTGCACCAAGGAATTAGTTGCAAAGTGACAGGAAGACAGCGTTTTGCGGAGGTAGTTGGGGAGTGATCTGGTAGACGCAGGCGTGACATGGCGGTGCAGATGGCATTTTCTGGGCGTGCAGAAATTAGCAGTTGCGATCTTACTTGCTACTGGAGAGCCCTCAGCATCCCGGGAGAGCAGCTCAGCCTGTATGTCGACAGAGGCACTCAGTCTTTGCGTCATGACCCGATTTGTAACGATGGTATTGATGTATCAGCAATTATACACGTTGAACGGAAATGATGGGGCAAGCAGTGGGCTTCCCTATGCTCAGGTTAGCTTCTGCCCATATTAGCATATAATCACAACTGCGTATAGGCAAAAGATAGCAACAGCAGCAGCAAGAACAACCACATCTGAATTAGGCCTAGTTGAGTATGTCAACCTCACAATGTTGGTGCTGGAATCCCGACACAGGTTTAATGCTCCTCACAGCATTGACCCTGGCCTGCAGGTGTTATAATTTTAAACTTGCCAGTAAGCGCCTTATTTAACATTATAATACTTAAAGGAGCATTATACCTGTGTCGGGATTCCCAATGCCGACATTGTGATATCAACACACTCACTGTACACATAGGGGCATATTCATCATGTTAATTATCGGGTGGCCAGGCAGCTCCCGATAATTAACATTCTAACTTGCGGTGAGCGCCTGAGCAAATTGCTCCGGTGTGGAGACAGCTGATCCGAAAATCACTTACGTAGCAGTGAATATTTTTGTCAGGGCCTGCATTAGTGCGCCTGCGTGAACCAGGGTTCACGCGGGTACACAAAGCCCCCGGCGTCTGACAGAAGAAGCCGAGCAGGGGCAGAGGGATCCAGAAGGATCTCTCTCCGTAAGCCGGGACTGCTTCCAATAGGTAAGCAGCGAGTGTAAGGGGGTATTCGCCTTCTGTAGATGGTGAATGCTCCTGCAGTCAAGCTCTGAAAATATTGTATTTTTGGAGCTTGATGAATGAGGTCCCCCATATTAGTGTATGGGGACTTCAGCCAGATCGAGAGTGAAAGTTAAGCAGGATATATCTGTGATATCTCCTGCATTACCTTCATGACGAATGGCCCCAAAACTTAATTTTTACAAAAGTATGTAAAAATGATAATTTTAAGCCTACTTTTGTAGAAATAAAGTGATGCTGAATATTACCCATTGTGAGTCAACCTCATGACTGCATGCCCTTGTCCTATGTTCATCTTTGTGAGAGACATGCATAGTATCTGATATCTTACTGTACTTCATCCTATTGCCCTACTACTACTTGTTGTTCAATCAATTCCTTAGTTTTCCCCCCCTAACAACCTGTGTATTGTGAGGGAGGCAGGCACGGAATTTCCATTGTAAGTTATCCTATGCCCAACATATTACACCCATCTGGGTGATGTATTGCCAATCAGGTAATATTATGTCACATTTATGCCCATCAGGAAGGATATAGGAGTAAATGTAATCATGCTGGGATCTTGCTAGTGCTTGCAAGACGTCTGTATACTAAGCCTTGGATGGAGATAAACGTGGACAGAGATAAAGTATCAGCCAATCAGCTCCTAACTGCCATGTCATTGGCTGTGTTTTAAAAACAATGAGTTAGGAGCTGATTGGCTGGTACTTTATCTTCGTCCACATTATTTCCATCCAAGGCTTAGTAAATAGACCCATAGGCTGTTACATTTAACCTATAATATTGAATATCTGTACTAATGTGACATCCTGCTGACACTAACAGAGCATAAGCATAACTGTGAACAGGAGTCCACATAAGGTTATAAACTTCTTCATTACAATACCAAGTTTCGACTACTAACCAGACACCATGGACAAACTGAAGGAAAGGTTTTTGTAGTAAATAGTGCATCAGACCCCTAATAAATGTTATAAACTCCAAGTAAGGTGCATGTCCATGACTGGCAATTACAGGTTCTTTCATTTTGTCATGTTACAGTAACATAACATAGTAACATAGTATCTAAGGTTGAAAAAAGACAATTGTCCATCGAGTTCAACCTACTTGTGGTCTCCTATGCACGATTATTTTGTATAAATTTTTTACTGAAGTTGATGACTGCCGTTACATTTTACCCCTCTTTTTTATAATAACCATAGTGCGTGACTATGCCCCGTAACCCTGGATATCCTTATCCATTAGGAATTTATCTAACCCATTCTTAAAGGTGTTGACTGAGTCGGCCATTACAACTCCCTCAGGCAGGGAATTCCAAACACGTATCGTCCTTACCGTAAAAAAGCCTTTACGCCGTATTGTGCGGAATCTCCTCTCCTCTAACCCGAGCGAGTGTCCACGAGTTCTCTGTGTTGATCTAACCAAAAACAGGTCCTGCGCAAGATCTGTATATTGTCCCCTTATATATTTGTAAATGTTGATCATGTCCCCTCTTAATCTCATCTTTTCCAGTGTAAACATGTCTAGTCTTGCAAGCCTTTCCTCGTATTCCAGCTTCTCCATACCCTTAATTAGTTTGTTCGCCTGCCTCTGAACCTTTTCTAGCTCCAGGATATCCTTTTTGTAGTAAGGTGCCCATAATTGTACACAGTATTTAAGGTGTGGCCTCACAAGTGATTTATATAACAGGAGTATAATACTCTCGTCCCTAGCATAAATTCCCCGTTTTATGCATGCTAATATCTTATTAGCCTTCTTTGCTGCAGTCCTACTTTGGGTACTACTGCTTAGTTTGCTATCTATGAGGAAACCTAAGACCTTTTCCAGTACAGAATCCCATAATTTTACCCCATTTAGTAGGTAGGTGTTATTTTTGTTCTTGTTACCACAGTGCATTACCTTACACTTGTCTGTATTGAAGCGCATTCTCCATTTCGCTGCCCAAGCTTCTAATTTAACTAAGTCGTTCTGAAGCGACTCAGCATCCCCCTCCGCATTTATAACGTTACACAATTTGATATCATCTGCAAAAATTGACACCATGCTCTCTAGACCTTCTGTTAGGTCGTTAATGAAAATATTGAACAATAGCGGTCCTAATACTGAGCCTTGAGGCACACCACTTAGCACTTCAGTCAAATTTGAAAAAGATCCATTAACCACAACGCGCTGCTCCCTATTATCTAACCAGTTTTTGACCCAAGTTCATATTGTGCTTCCTAGCCCTGTTTCTTGTAGCTTGTAGATAAGTCTCATGTGTGGTACAGTGTCGAATGCTTTGGCAAAATCTAAAAAGATTACATCCACCTCTTTACCCTGATCTAGGTTTGCGCTTACTGTTTCATAAAAGCCAAGTAAGTTGGTTTGACAGGATCTATCCTTCATATTAGTCTCTATATAATTATCAGTTGAGCCAACTTATGACAGTATCTGACAAAGTTCATGGCAAGTAGCAAAGCTTTGGTTAAGTAAAGTCAAGTCAAGTCAGTAATGGGGCTAACAACTATTGAGAAATTGTGGATAAAACACCTAAAGTAGTTACTAAACCTTTGGACTACATTGATTCTTATGAGAACTAGTCACTGAAACAAAATGGAGAGGTCATCAAATTATATTTCTCTGCTCTAGACTGGTTTTAGGAACAGTGCTCCATTTTGGCAAATAGTTAATTATCCAGGAACCTTGGCAACACTTTGAATGTGTGGTAACAATGTTCTTCAAGCTGGAGAAAATGAGGATATCACTCAGATAGATGAGGGTGTGTGTCTACTAGGTACCAAAACAGTGAATGCACCTACGCTAGAAAGATGTTTGGTGATCTGCATAGGCCAAATGGCGAGACCCAGTATTCTTAGTGTCCATACCTTGTGTTGATGTCCTTCTTCCAGTTGCTGAACTAGCAGAAGCAGATCAGAGTATAGTTACCCCACAGGTCATCGTTGGTAAAGACCATAGCCTGGCAGAGCTTGTCAAAATGGTTAGAGATCAGTGGGATCTGGTGCTAATTTGTGATAGTGATTTAGTTGAGCCCCTGATAATTGATGCAAGGTCTTAAGAAGCAATATATGTCTACACCATGGAGAAGAACCCTGCATCTGGTTGTAAATCTTCATTATAAGTTTTCTTTCTCCAAGTGATTATGCCTCAGACTCAGACAGTGGGTAACTCCTATCTAGGAAGCAGGTTGATTGGGCAATCCTATTCTCCTTGGGGTGTTAGTGTCACTGGTGGCCAAAGACTT